>NW_019719365.1:292545-326468 GCF_002891405.2 Cryptotermes secundus | reverse complement strand
ATTGTTTGAGTATGTTGTATTGTATTTGACTTGAAAGTGTCTTTCTGTAATGTAAGATTTTAATAATAGGAAATATGGGGTAGGAAAAAAGTTTTTGATTTTATATAGTAGACCGGAGTGCCATACTTTATCAAATGCTTGGGTTAGGTCAAGAAATGCCGCTGTGCAGAAGGACAACAAGAGGATAAGAAAATTTATGTTACGAAATGTTTCATCTGATATTATGATTACGATCTAAGAAAGGGGGATGAGTTGGTTGGGACATGTAAGAAGCACATCCGAGATAAATAATGAACATATTTCTGTTGAGGGATCTCTATCTAACATACCGCTTTTAAGACCTCGTTGTAGATGGAAGAATAATATTAAAATGCTACTCAGAGATATGGGGTGAGGTGGAATTGTGGATTGTTTCACAATGTTTCAGGATAGGTTCCTATGATGAAATAAGCAAACAAGTGAACAAATTTGAGTGCATCGCGACAGTGAATATGAAATTGTGACGCTGTGAAGTGTGGTAGGTAAATGTGTACAAGGCTGCACGACGTCAGACCCCATAAATTCTGTACTTAAGTATCAACGCTGAGAGATCCACATTTCTCAGTTTGGGGAAGCTGCTCTGGGTGAACTCCTGAAATGAAAAAAAAAAACAATCTATGAGGTAAAAATCTACCACACAACACGGTGTCATGTTCCAGAAGATAGCAATATTCACGGTAATGTCTCTTTGAGGTCCATAATATTTTACCGAATGAGTAACTGAAGTCACCGACAAGCGACGGTCGCTCGGTCGGTATACTTCGCTTCCGGACTAAAGCCACTGAGTTTGCTTATGTTTGAGTAACTGAACATCTGAAGGAAGACGGCAACATGGATTTAGCTAGTTAATACTCGAACAGCCTATATGGAATTACTTTGGAAATTTCCAATTTTGTTTAAGAATTCCTACAAGTAAGTTATATAACTTTCCTGAAACAGTGTGATCCAGTTGAAAGTTGAAACTTGTTGACAGTCACAATTCTGATGACGTGTTAAATTGTCGGCGTTACGGGGGGGATTTCCCTGCCTCAGCCTACATTTGAGTCATGTGACATTGCATGTATATGTAGGAACATCAAACGGACGCGACTTGCAACTAGACTCTTTGCTTACATATTGCTCGGAAGTCCTTTCCTAATCAACAGCTCCTACTGCAGTAGACCTTGATATGATGGAGGCATCGAGGGACCCACGTTATTAGTATTACAGACATTTGTCCAGCAGATTTGTGTCTGCTGGAATATAACACGGTGTGGCGAGTTCGGAGGAACATACCGCCTTGCTTAGCTTCTTATACCCTGAAGAAGTAGGCGACAACTTCCTCTGAAACGTGTTTTAATTTTCAGCTGAGAACACGGTGTTATATCCCATAATCAGAATCGATCATGTACACCGCTGAGAGAACCTTATATCCTACATATTGAGAAGGTAAATGTAAAGGAGAAGCTGTCCCTGTAACAGGCCGTGGAGGCCCATAAGGTTGTGAGACGTCGAGGTTCCCACATTTTCTAGACAATCGGCTCACAGCTGGAGGTAAGGTTGTCAGCCTTACGCTCCGGCCGCCCTTCATCTCCCAGGAAGATTCCTGGTACTCATTTCTGTTGGAGGCTGAGTCGGCCCCAGGGCCATAGTGCAGCTGGAAAGATTAGGTCAATTGAAAATCCAAACATCTCATCGGGAATCGAACCGGAGGTCTTCTGGCTTGTAGCATAGTGCCTCAACCAACTACGCTAGAAGTGAAGTTTAATGTACACGGATTTCATTGGAGTAGACAAGAAGGGTTCTCGTTAAATGTTGCAGTTTGAACAAAATACTCCCAGAGTTAGAGAAACCAGAAAGAACGACATAGTGAAAATTTCTGTCGCCTGGGATATAACACTGTTAAAAGTCAATGTACGTTTCGGGGAAAAATGTCGCCTCCATCTTCATGGTCGAAGAATGAGCTAAGTAATAAACCAGCGTGAAGTAGAAAGGAAGTTGGCAGAAATCTTCATAACCACTGCTCTGAGAGCATATTCATAGCGGACTAAGGGCTTTACTTTCTACATACATAGCACAGCAAGGAATGTCACAATGTAGCATTATACAACAAACTCCGTGGCGTGTAGTCGGCAAGCGAACTATACCGACCGAGCGACCGCCGCTTATCGGCGAAGTTAGTGCGAAATTTAGCGGATAGAGGGTGTCGCGTGGTCAGCGTAACGAATCCCCATCGCCGTTAAACTCGGTTTTCTAGACCAGAGCCGCTACTTTTCCATTCAAGTAGATTCTCAATTATCGCAGCTTTATACTGCAATCAAAATATTTCATATATATAATTGTATGACATAAAACATATGTATTCGTATTGACGGACACGATCAAAACCGCCGTATTATTAATATTTATTTATTTAATTGGGTTTTTACCAGGTGGCAGAGTCACTACAGTAAAACACAACGCACAAATAACACCACACTCAAACAAAGCACAGCACACAAAACTACACCAGCAATACAGAACACACTACACACAACGAATATAAGCGAAGGCCTATCATATTAATTGCTTTTATATAGAAGTTGAGAGAAATGTATTGCGGAATGGACAAGCAGTGCACGGAAGAGAAACTCTAAGGGAATTCCTTTCCATAAAGTTAAAGCGGTCCGGGTGTAACACTGGCCGAATTCTCAGGTCGGCATGTGGAATGAACGGATGTTTACCTCCACGTACACGCGATGGTGTTCAACTAGTAGGATAAGTTATTTTTTACCGTTACAAATATAAATTACTCATTTTTTCTGTTAATGAAATTTAACTTTTAAGCAAATACAATTTATGTCACGTGTAGAATCATAATAGCTCTTCTTCCTACTGAAATTTGTGTTAACGTCATGTTCAGTGAAGCATGTAACTGAACAATAACTAAAGTCAGACCTCCTGATGGATTAGCTTGGACACTGGCAATTTTCTGAGATAGGCCTATATTTCATATACCACTATAAGACGTTTAGGCAGTTGGATGCCGCGCCATAGCTCAAACGGTTAGTCGCTGGCTTCCCACCGCGGCGGCTCGGGTTCGATCCCGGGTCTTGTCAAGTGGGATTTGTGGCGGACAAAGTGGCGCTGGGGTACGTTTCCTCAAAATATTTCCGTTTCCCTTACCAATCTTCATTCCACCAAATACTCCATCATCATACTCATCCGGGGCAGGTACAATAGGCAAATCAGTGGCGCCATGCCGAATGGACCCAGCTGGACTCCATCCCCCCCCCCTCACTAAGCGAAAAACAGGAGTACTGGTTAGCAAACAATTCGAATCTCAGCTTCCCTTACTTGAGTATACTAAGTTGGCATTTAGTTAAGCTGTGTGAAAGCTCCTTAAAATAGGCCGTGGCCCTTCATACAAATCATTACTGTCTTATCATCTCATCGTGCGCTATAGGATCTCTGTAATTTAGAAGCATCGCTAGTTCTGTTTAAGCTTCTTAGAGCAAAGTAACAGGTAGGAAACAAATTTATATAGACTGACGTCCTCCAAAAGGAAGAATGTAGGCCAGAGAAGCAGAAAAATATTTGTTGTTACTTTCTTGTTAATCGCTTATTATTATTATTATTATTATTATTATTATTATTATTATTATTATTATTATTATTATTTATTCGCCGCTTCATCTTCCTTCACATTTCTATTTTTCTTATTGTTCTTTTCCTCAACAACAATTCATCTACTCGGCTTACTTTTCTACTTCTCTTCCATCCCTTCATCTTCTACATTTTTCTTCCTCCACCTCCTCTCTTCCATGCCCTCGACCCATGATTCTATATTTTTCATACTCGCTAACCTCTTTTTTTCGTATACACCTCATATTCTTGTGTTTTCCCTTTTTCATCATTTTATTTCATTTCCTACTTCATGTTCAGCTCCTCCTTCTTCTGCTTCATCTCTCTTCATATTTTATTCCGCGATTTTCTTCATGTCTACCGCCTCGCCTTGTGCTTCTCCCGTCTCGTCATATCTTTCACCTCTCATTTTTTCATTCTCATTCTCCTGTCACCTCCTTTTTCTTCTTTACAGCCCTCTTCATTCCGCCTTTTATTCTTCACCTCTTTATTTACTTCTCTATTTCTTTACGTACTGTTCGTATGTCCTCTGTACTACCTCTCCACCCCTGTCACTAGTTCGCAGCCTCGTTCTGGTAACACAGATGGTCACAAAGTGCAGTTCTGTAGTCAGGCTCCAAAGGAATGGCCGATCCGTCAGCTTATGAAATAATGTGTTCTGTTTGTTGCAGGTTAAGATCTGGTTCCAGAACCGAAGAAGCAAGTACAAGAAAATGATGAAAGCTGCTCAGCAAACTGTCCCTCAGCCCAACAGTAACAACAACGGAGGGCCCCAGCAACATGGGCTGTTGCCAAGCAACGCCAGCAACAACAACGCTCCCCACACTCCTGGTACGATACCAGGAGCCAATAGCCCGCAGCCTCCAGGAGGTGGCATCATAGGTCAGTGACATGACGTTAGTGTTAAGTGTCGTGTTTCTGGTTTCTCTTCCACATGCAGTTGAGTTCTGCAAATCAATGTAAACACAAAACACAGTTAACTTGCATCCAATAATAATAAGTACAAAATCACGCGAAAATTCAATGAGTCCATATCGGAAATACTTTTTTGAATATTTTACTGAGTTCCACATTTTCTGATCTATAAATGATGAAGACCGGTCACGGTAGCCGAGCGGTCTAAGGCATGTACTGTCTTCGCTCGCTCGGAAGCCGGGATCGTGGGTTCGAATCCCACCCAGGGCATGGATGTTTAGCGTTTTTGTGCATATGTGCGTTTTTCTGTGTTTGTATACAGTTAGAGGCCTTGCGACTTGCAGATCACCCACGCAAGGAGTTCTACTAAATTTAGATATTTAGTAGAACTCCTTGCGTGGGTAATCAGAAGTGAAACGGAGATTTTCGTGGAGGTAGGCCAATCCCCAGATTTTGACTGCAGCGCCAAAGGAAAAAAGTATAGAAGAAAAATTAAAGAGAAAGATAATGCGTATGTCCACCAGTCTATGGGAAGGAGAGTACGGGGCATGTCTGAATTTGCAACATCAACCACAGCTGCTTAAAATACAGGAAGATAAAAGCGTATGTCTTAAATACTGAGAGAGGGGTACAAATATAAAGGCCTAACATGCATATAGGTTTGAATACTGCTACAGTTTTACCTGAATGATATGTTTTATTGCGTTTTTTAAAGAAGATGTGTATTTAGAAGCAGTTCTACAGCCTGTTCAATACAACGAAATTCTAAATTATTTTCGAAGTTTCCGTGACCTATACATGGACACCCCGACAGTAATTTAGAAACACAACGTACTGTATGCTCTGTCACTGATCGACTCATGTAAAGAAGGCTGTGTCCTTTCGTCTGCATGTGTGTATTTTTATCTCATAAATTACCGAGTGGATTTTAATTAAATTCCGTATTGACTTTTTTTTATTAAAAGTCGATAATCTAGTTTAATTCTAGATCGTTCTGGTCCGAAATAACCATCTGCAACTCCGAAACAGAACACACCTGCGCTGTGATGCTTTGCTGTAGTCCTACTTTCTGAATGTCTGTGGGTGCCTACAGCACCGCTAACATTCTCTGATTACGCGATAGATGTTCAACTAGGAAAACTGACCCCACATAATTTCAGTATATCGTTGCGAGTAATTAAATGTAATTGAGCGATCTCATCCGGAAATTAAAGTTTTCAAGGTACAGATAATATATTCATTACGCAGAGGGACTGTGGCTATCTCTCCGCGCCATCATACTGGCTGGATGATTTTGAGAGGTCTGTGTACGAGTATTTATATTGTATATGCGAGAGTCACGTCACTTCTCAACACAGACACATTGTAATATAAGGCAGACCGCGGAACGTACGTGGGTTGGAATACCTCCACCGTAGTCCCGCGAGTCATAGGAGAAGAAAAGGTAACCCGGTGCCTGGGGGTATAACTGGGGCATCCTGTCACTAGGAGACATAAATAGAGATACCTGGTCTTCAAGAGTGGGGGTTTGACGCGATGCTGACAAACTTGCACTTAAAAAGAACTGTCCGGCCGCTTAACCCCCCTACGAAAGAGTCACTCTCCACGACACCCATTGCATACGAGGCTGGGTGGACCCCAAAATTGTGGAGAAAGGAAAAACATTGCAGTTTCCCGGTTTCGAACCCCTCACATCCAGTCTGTAGACCGTCGCTATACCGACTGAGCTATCCCGAATCCTTTATCATTCAAAGTTACAAAGCAAACATTGTTTGAATGTGGAAATTTATGTAACAATTACAAATTATATCTTGTAGCATGTCGCTGGGGTACGCGGTAACGTTGCTGATTGAGGCATTATGTTACAAAAAGAAATTACGCTGGTTCGAGTCCCGATTAGTTGAATTTTTTCAATTGGCCTAATTCTTCCAGCCGCACTATGGCCCTAGGTTCGACTGTCTCCAACAGAAATGAGTACCAGGAATCTTCCTGGGGGTGAAGGCCGGTCAGAGTGTAAGGCTGACAAACTCACCGCCATCTGTGAGCCGATTTTCTAGAGAAAATTTGGGAGCCTCGACGTCTCACAACCCTATCGGCTTCCACGGCCTGTTACAAGGATAGTTTTGCCTTCTAGCATGTCATTTCTCATCATTATGTGTCATCAGAGAAGGAAGTACTTCATTTCCTTTAAGACTCGATTTTAATTTAAGGATATATGAATGAGCCAAATGGAAAAATCTCACGACTGACTTAAGCCTTTTTTCCGTCCAGCATGCATTCATTCACAAAACAATAGGAAATTCAAACCACTGTGGTTTCATTCATGGAGTTCTGTTCGTTAGCTTCCCTTTGCTTCTGTACAAAGTAGTAGTTAGTCCCCCCCATCATGAAACTTAACTTCTCGCTTCAACGAACTGTATTCCATAATTATGTACGAATATGCGAATCGCAACACTGGCTTCAGAAAAGCTTCCTGTGGGCTACCTCGTAGGCTGGACCTATAAGAGAGTGGTCACATTGCGTGGCGAATGCAACTGACAGTTCGGATCGCATCGAAACGTCCGCAAATAATCCCCAGATTTGAACTCCTTACTCGTAATTTATAGAAATGGCGGCTCTTGTTCCTCTCTCGTCAAACCGCTACTTTAGGTTTTATGGCCAAGTGATATTGCCAGGTGCATGAGTGACTCTCGCCCGGGATCTCAACTGGATAATGGACGTATTGACAAATTTAACACACAACTCGTAACTACATTTAATTATAGCGCCGTCGCTTATTTCCACAATTTACAGTTCACTGGAGCACACTCCAAGTCTCTTCCAGCCTGCAGTGTCTTCACTGTAATTGCCTTGTAACGGCTTCTGCTTCTGGGCTCAGGACCTCTCTGAATGGTGAATCCCTTACTGCTGAACTGGCTCCGTGTCAGAGTCTGAACTACGACTGATGGTTTATCGCCAAACAGTCTTAGCTCAAAGTTCCTTTGAGTCTCACGACCAACCATTTATTTTCCAACTGAACATTTGCTATTATAGTTCTTATGTAACATCCTCTCTGACAAAAATGATGGGTTTGTTGTTTACAATTGCTGCTGGTCCTCGCCAGCGCAGTCATTCTCGGATCCGAGTACCGCCAGTCTCATGACCATATTTTACTGTCTCAGATTCGAGACTCCACCAACCAGGACGGTCAGGTTTCCGCATTTATATTCCCCAAGAACAGGGTGGCCCACTTATACCTCCAGGCACTGGGTTCCTTTTCTTCGCCTTCCATGACTCCCAGGGCTAAAGTGGAAATATTCGATCGAAATGACTTCTAAACTTGCCTCCGTTATAACATCTCGGCTCGGACCGCCGTAGAGAACATCGTTTCCAACAGTACATTTATTGTTCTATGATGATTCGTTGCTATGGAGTCTTTGTTCAAATTGTTTCCGTGGGAAAGTAACGGCTCAACACGTTACAATATAGAAAAATTCCGGTAGATCTACCCATATAAGATAAAATAGCCTCCCAATATTTCTTGACCTTGTATTTAAGATAAAATGTCGACAGATGCCGCATAATACCATACATAGCAGTGGTTCCCAAACTTCTTCGGACCACCCCCATCTTGGTTCCATAAACTCGACTCCAGTATCCCCTGTCGTACCATATAAAAAGCATTCTTCAGAACAGCGGTATGCAGAACCAACTAAGGAAGTTAACAATAGTAAAATAAACGTGCCACATTTAATAATCAATGTTAGTAAATTCTCAGTGTTGCGTATGGGCTAGATCAGCTGATACAATTTTTAATGTCCGGGTTAGTGTCACTTCAGTCGTAAATAAGCTAACAAAGCACTCGGAGTTGCACCACTCCAGGGCCGCCCTGCCGTTTCCCCTGCCTCTTAGTGCAACCACCTTCCTCCAGGGGGAGGGTACAGCCCACTTTGGAAACCACTGATATACAATACCAATTCTGGCAGACGTCGAAATTTTCAACATTTGACACTTGTAGGGTTAGAATATTTAAAAGCAAAACTAAAACATGTGTCATTTTGTCATTTTACGTTCCTAATGATAAGTAATTCCTTCATGCACGTCACTTGATCGTTGTAACGAACGTCCTGACGTCCGCTGTAGAAATAAACAAGAGAGGCGAATGCTACGCTTTCTTCTGGCTCCATTGCAGACAAAAAACTACGCACAGCATTCTGCAACTGTGTGGTGTCCTCAGCAAAGTACGTTAGTTACGACGGACGCATTTTGGGCGCTCGTGCAGACGCTGCCTAAAGCAACAACCTGACCACAACAAGGAGCTTAAGTGGATTTGTATGCTTCTTTTGAAGGGGGAGGTGGATCATCTTCAGGAAGCCAGCACAGTCCAGGTGGGTACCTTCCCCACGTTGGACACCAAAACCAACCCCAGACACCGACGCCGTCTTCTACCCCCGTGAGCGACATGTCGCCTCAACCTCCCCACGGCATGTCAGGCTCCCCGCCCGTTGTATCCTGGGACATGAAGCCTACTGCACCGGCACACCACCCAGCGGCACACCACCCCCACCACCACACACACCCGGGCTACATGCCTCAGTATTCGTGGTACCAAGCGGACGCGAACCAAGGACTCCTAACGTGAGTATGTCACAGAGCAAAGTCTGGAAAAGCAGAAACGATCAATGTCTTGGCAATAACAGAATATCACTTACGTAAATCGTTGAATCTGGGTATGAACTGTGTAGGGTCTGTTTTTCTTTGTTAGGTCGAATTTCTCTTCCCATTTCACATGTCTTACTCCGTACAATTTGTGTTCAAGTACTCTATACCAAGCTTAAGAAAACTGTATCCCATTTTTGTTTTGTTTTACAAGACAGTGTTGAAATCCAAGTGCAAAAGATATGCAAGATTTTTTCCACTTAGGAATAGTTTCACGCTAATGTTCGTTCACAAGAATTGTTAAAACATTACTTTCTGTCAGAAACAGAAGAGTTATTTCTGCTTTCATGCAGCCGTTTTTCTTCTCAGTGGATATTTATGTAATTTTGAAGTACTTATTTAGACTGAATAGTGCAATGATTGCTCAAATATAAATTAAGTTAATATTGAGTGTATGAGTATTCACAGTGAAAATATTTACAATCCACAATTTGTTAATCTTAAGGAGCTTTATCCCTCTTCTGAATTATTTTGATTATAAAACACCATTTTTGCTAGTTGTTTTACTTCGACAATGATAGCTTGGAAACAGGAAAAATCAGATATATATTTAGGCCTAATGAAATATTACGCCGTATACCAACAATTCTGTTCTTAAGACTGCTAGACATTGTTTCAGGGTTTTATTATGAGAGATATTTCGTACAACAAAAACTCTTGTATTCCTGATAAAGCTTCAGAGAAAACTTAGCAAAAATTACGAAGATTTTCTTTGCATTATTTTAAGCTATAATTATTAAAAAGCATTTGCAAAAGTAAAGCATTTACTTTTGATCTTACTAATATTTCAAGAACTTAGACATATCTAATTAGCATTTTGTTTGTTTCATATCTTGCTCGAACAACATGTGGCAAGAAAAAGTAGCTCATTCAACTACGTTCTGAACCCAGATGTCCCATCTTGTTATCTGTAGCAACATTTAAAGTGACATAAATAAACCAGAACTACATTTGTATAGGTACGGAATGGCAGGCAGAGAGCTGTATGGTGGCCATGTCTTGCCGAAGTAGAAAAACACAACAATAAAACAAGAGCAAGTGTATCAGGGCAATGAGGATATCACTGATGTTGACCTTTTCTTTTTCAGTGTTTGGCCTGCGGTTTAACGAAGATGAAAAGAAACGAAAACATATAATAATATTATATAAATGAATGAGAGACAAAATACATAAGTGTTTATTTCTCTGTTTATGTAAATTGATAAACAATCACAGACACTGTGAAGAAAATTTCTACTAAAAGAGAAGAGACAGCAATTGTGATCATGAAAGTACTAAAAATATTTGCAGAAAATGAGCGTCTGCAGTTATCGTAATTACAGTGATGTTTCCGGTTTCTAATCAGAGATGTCTCTATTAGCTGGACCTGAGTTACCGTCCTACATTAGAGATAACGAACATTCATATGAAATGAGAATATATCCCTGTTTGATTAGGGAAATAATATTAAAACGATTTCAAATGAACGTTTTTACAAAACAAAGAGGTGTAATATAAATACTGTTGTGTCCGTAAGTAAGTATGTGTGTATCTATTTGTACAAACTGATCAAACACATTGTGATTTCAGTTATTAAGGTAAATTTTTTTTTAAGTTTGTATTTAACCGAAGGACGAGAGAAAAGAAAACGTGGAAAGTGATATAGGATATCTCTGTGCCCATGTTACTGGAATGTGATCCTATTTAAATACGGCGCGATAATGTCCAGTAGTATATAAATCTTGTTGTTTTTGTTGGTGTATGTTCTTGAAACATATCGAAACACTGAAACTCATGAACGATAAAACAACAATGCCGTTTCCAATGTTACAGAAAAATGAATATTTTCAAGAAGTGGTATTATACACATAGATTCATATTTTAATGGTTTCCAAATAAAAAAAAATATTTTTGAGTTCAGGTCATATCCAAAATGAACTAGAATGATCGTTATCGAAACACATAAAATCCTGCCCTAGATATTACGATGGAATTTTATCTTCAATGGAACATCTCTGAAACAAAAATGAAATAACATATTCTTAATTTTAATCAGAGAATATGATAATGTAACAAATTTAAAAAAAATTATGCCCACCAGAGATGTAACATTTCTTTTTCTAACTGCTAGGAAAGCTATGGTGATATGGTGATATAGAGGAAATGCTGGACTAAGTATTTATTCCCTTACTGGACGGATAGTTGTACATCTAATGAAGAATTACATGCAAAGGACAAATGAATATCGAATGTTGTATGCACGTCACGGGTGAATACAATGTTACACTCATGAAACATTTTCTCTACATTTTCACACATATTTTCCAGACAATTATACCATAAACTGAAAAAAAAAGTTATAATAGCAAAACAGTTACTTTACACATAAATCAGATATTAGTAAGTCAATAGAATCCTTCTTCAGAATTTGTTTTTATTAGAAATAAAAAATATATGACACTTTTTATTATGTAGGAAATTAAAATTTTTAAACATTTCGAAAATAATTAACTGATGACTATTAAAACTTAGAAATATTTTACGAGATATAAAAGAAACAATGGCTAGATAGTTACAAGGATATGACACGTCATAAGAGCGTTTGGTTCATGCGGTTGCATTGGATAAAAGAATTTAATATGCAGAAAATTTAATCATCCTGAAAATTTGTAAAAGATTGCTCCTCGTTTCTGATTGAAAGTTCAGTGTTACTGCTCCAAGAATGAATATGGGTGTTACGTTGACATGTACCAGTTAATGCCCTAAATAGAATATATTTGTTAGCAATGAAACGCTGCAAGAAAATACATCACATTAATATACCGCAATTTAGATGTGTAATTAATTCCTATAAAACAGGGTATAATTATTTTATTTTCTTTTAAATAATAATCGACTAAAGAGAAAGTTATCTCTCAATTCGATATTCTGTAAGAGAGGAAATATGAATAAAAAGAACAAATAAAGGAATTAAGTGTAATTTTTGGTAAATAGAAACCATTTTTAAAAGTGGGTGCAATAAATTATTAGTTTCTGAAATGGATAATACTAAAACGTTTCCATCAGATTATTGTGCAAGAAGGAAGGTTGTTTTTCACGAAGTGTTTTGACAACATTCGAATATATGAACACGTAAAGAAATTGGAACTCTTCACGCTTTCAACAGTCGTGAAAATGGTTTCTACCTACGTGGACTTATTTATCTGTTGTATAAATTTATACATATTATAATTATTACTTATATAAATACACGAAGTTTCAGCTGGTCGTCACATGATTTCCAAGAAGAGAAATGCATTTTGAACGGCCTTTCTATTTTGTTTTTAACTAATAAGACGATAAGTGTTTTGTAGCAAAGATGGAGGAGTAAAACATGTGAGAGTAAAAACAGCATTTTTCTACACACATACGTATATAGAGAGGCTTTTAAACGTAAGAAGAAGGTCAAGGAAGAAGTGAAAATAAACATTAAGAAAATCAACTAGAGGTAATAATAATAATAATTATAATTATATTGTAAGTGTCTTTGAACAACAATGTGAAATAGTTGTAACTTGTATATTTGACATGAGAGAAAATATATTGTGGTTCTTTCTTTTATGTAAAATACAGCAAATTTTGACCGGACGAAATCTACACACGTGTTTAATTGTATTTTAGTAATCCAAGCTACTTTATTCACTACCCTATAAACCAGAAGGTTGCGGGTTTCTCCCGATAAGGTCATTGAATTTTTCAATTGACCTAATTCTTCCAGCCGCACTTTGGCTCAGGGGTCGACTCAGCCTCTAACAGAAATGATTACCAGGAATCTTCTTGGGGGTAAAGGTTGGCCGGCGCGTAAGGCCGACAAACTTATCGCCATCTGTGAGCCGATTGTCTAGAAAATGTGAGAGCCTCGACGACTCAGAACCTTATGGGACTCCACGGCCTGTTACAGGGATAGCTTTACGTTTTTTACATTTACAATAGACGCTTATGGCTAAAAGTGACTTTCTAACGATAGAATTGAAGAATGCATCTCATATTAGAATACTGGAAAAATAAAAAAATGAGTTTCTAAAGAAAGATAATTGTCTTAGGAGCATTGTATTTTTTTTGTCACAAGTGACTATCTAATTATATGAAAATATATAACTACAAATTGTAATGCATATAAGCAATTCCTTTACATGCCTACTTGTTTTGTTGCATGAAAATTTAATGTGGCGAAGTAAATACAGGAATAATAAATATATTTAGTAGGTCCTCTTGGTCGGGCTTGTCAGCCACGGAGGATGTCAGAAAACATTCAGACATCCTATCGGGAATTCTGCTCTGGGAAGGTAAGTGCAGTTATTCTCTTTACTGACCGATCCATCTTGCCGCAAGCGGAAGAGCCACTGTACTTTGCAGCTTCCGCAAACGAATCTGAAGTTTCCATCCACGAAGCTAGTCACTCCGTCACTCTACGAATCACTCAAAACCTTGGCTACCTCTAAGACAGATCACCCATTTTTCTACATATTTCGAATTTTCCTTCCGTCTTTTTCACTATTAGTTCTAGTTAATTCTCAACGTTTTGCAGCCACCTCAATTTAGACTTTCAAATTTCCCCCTTCCCCTATTTCCTAGCAAATTCCGTTTCCCACTTCTACTGATTCAGTCTAATCACATAACCCATCCTTTTCGAACTTCTGTATCCGATATTCTCTGCCATATTGGGGGTGATATATAATTCCTGCGGCATGCAACTAAGATTATGAAATTGTGTCTGAAAAGGCCCAAAAAAATAAGAGACTAAAGCTATCCCTGTAACAGGCCGTGGAGGTCCATAGGCTACCACATTTTCTGGAAAATCGACTCAAAGATGGCGGTGAGGTTGTCAGTCTTACTTGCCGGCCGCCGTTTACCCACAAGAAGATTCCTGGTATTCATAAGAAATATGTATTATGCAGTTCGTGTAGATAAAAATTCCTTTCCAAGCAGAACAGTCTGAAAAACGGGCCTGCTTTAATTGTAGAGTTTTTAGCCTCGGTATGGAATATTCCATTACGCAAGCCTAAGAACATACGGAAATAGCTTATTGGAATAGTGTGTATTATATCAGCTTTTGATCTAAGCTAACGGCGTTAATTTACTGGGCAAAATAAAAAAAATGACACAGAAAAGCACCGAAATTGTAACATTCAGGCATCTAGAAGTAGATGCAGAAAAAATGAAGTAAGTTTATAATGCAAAACTGGAAAGCAGGACGAAATTATAGCATAAAGACAGCGTAAGTTGTAAAACCTTCGAAAATTTGTCAAAGTTTATACAGGCCCATGTATTAACTGCAGGAACAAATATAAACTAAATTAACTTAGATATTAAGAGAAATTTAAACTCAAGCTTACTTGTTATCATTCAGTTCAAATATATGATCAGTTTCTTGCTCCGACAGTTTTAACCCCGTCACCGTCCCCAGTGAAGAAATAATAGAGCCTAGAGCCGGCTTTGGCTTACCGAAAACAAGTACACACGTACCGCCAGTGCAAATGGAACCCGGAGCCACTTGCAGCCAACGAAAAATGCTGACACGACACATGAAAGATGAGAGTTGTAACGCTTTTGCGTTAAGAAGAACTGCAGCAGAAGATGGTATTGCTGGCTGGGCCAAAATCTGTTGGTAGCTACTACACGAGAAGGGGGTGCTGGAAACAATGGATAAGAGACCTGTAATGGAAGTCACGAAGGAACTCGAAGGAGAATACCATGGCCCCCGACACAACTCACGTTCTGCTGTTCGAGGGACTTCAGAATATTCCAGCAGAACATGAACATAGAAGGGAAATTCTTCTCGTTTTGCTTGCAGAGGTCTAAATATTTTATTTTATTGCTTTTCTCAGAAGACAGCCTACGTAATAACTTAATATTGAAGTCACATTCACAGTTTTATGTTTTACATCATTAGTTATATTGCGGATGCATAAAGCTTCCTTATAGGATATGATACCGTTTATTCTGCTTGATCCCTGGCAGCTTTTCGGAGGAGAGTAATGCTTACGCAACCCGTACAAGGGGCACAAAGCAAAATTACATACACACAACTAAGGTAGGTAGAAGGTAGGAGGAAAATCATCATATAAAATCATCCTACAGCATTATAAGCATAGAAGGGGCACAAAACAACATTAGATAAGCACAACTAAGCGAGTGGCACAGCCAATGGAACACGAAAACAGCCGCAATATATAAGGTAGGAGGAAAATCATCATATAAAATCATCCTACAGCATTAGAAGCATAGAAGGGGCACAAAACAACATTAGATAAGCACAACTAAGCGAGTGGCACACCCAATGGAACACGAAAACAGCCGCAATATATAAGGTAGGAAGAAAATCATCATATAAAATCAACCTACAGCATCAGGATTAAAAAAATGGATGATACCAAAAACAACGTGCCTTAATGAATACCATATGACCAAGTGCACAGTGCAGTAGCCTCCTTTAAAATATACGTTGCCTGAAGATGGCCCTATGCGGCTGAAACTCGTAGCATAAACACTGAATGCGCATATATTTTAATAGTGTTAATGACATCTTAAACCCTTAATGGACATTTAGTGAATTAATTGTGAATTAATGTTTTTAAATTAATATTGTTGTATGGAAAGAAGACAAGACTATAAGTTACGTCTCAATGCAACAGGATGCTGAAATATAATATTACGTTCTGAAATGTTCAGAGCAATTTTCAATGATCATGGTGATATCCCAGACGACCACAATGTAAGTGTTCACCTACCTGAGAACTAGACACCTCAAAGGCGTGTAAAGTCACCCTGCCTAATTATTTTATCCGTAGGTTTAGGATCATTTAATCAATATCTCCGTTTGTATTACTGTAAGATATTTTAGAATTATTCAATTTTCTGGTAATATATCGAAAAAATAACAAAGAAATAATTTTTAGGGTATGGAATCGAATTTTTTGAAAGGAGAAATGCCTTGAGGAACTCCAAAATGGGAGAAGCGTGATGAAGGTACGTGAAGGGAGTGAGAAGGAATGGTAGGATCTGGGGAAGGTAAGAGGAATGAAGGTTGATAAGAACTGGAAGGAAAGACACGTACCCTTAAAAAAAGGGTAATAGATAGACACGGGATAATAAAAAACGACGTCATCTCACACAAAAGGACTTGAAGAAGGCACGATGGTTGGAGAATAAACGGTAATGATAGCGGGGGGGGGGAGAGAATTGACGAGGGGAGGATTGTAAAAAAAAAAAGTAGCATACAGAATGGTCTCTTGTGTTGAGTTCAACGTATCAAAAACATTCATGTTTGCAGCAGCGCGGATGGACGGTAGGAAATTAAATGAAAACTCGACAGAAGCGTCACGAATTGTTGAAAGCAAGTCCTCATGCATCGCCTTCAGTCTGTCAGTTGTTTGTTGTTGCTAACCAATGAGATTTTGATAAAAAGAAACCCTTTTGAGAGAATGGCCAATAGGAGGATAGTCATGGTTAATTTCACTGCTGGATGGATGGATTGGAACTGTGTCTTAGGACGTGAATTGGATTTCTTTATGAGATCGGAGGTCGGGTGAGAGTAGAAAAGAAAAGTCCATTCGTGGTGAATTCAAAAGAAGATTATGGCACTAAACGTAAATGTATGTTTAGCGCATGCTCAGTAAACTAAATTCCAGCCGGACATCATTAAGACTAAAGTGGCGCTTAAATAAACATTTAAATTGTTCAAAAAGCAATATTATTTATTATACTAAAATTTGCCCATCTTGCGTTTGGGAAATCAGTTCTGTTTCCGTCTTGACACCAGCAGGAAGTAAAAGGGAACCAATTTTCCTCTCAGATCTCTCAAGCGATGGACTTCGAGAGTAATTGTACTTACAGCCCAAGAGAGAAGGTATTTTTTTTCCTGGTAGTGTTCGCTTGAAGACGGAAATAGAATAACTTCTGAAACGTCATGATTGAAAAAATTCCACATAACAATAATACCAAAATTATATTTTTAAGCAATATGTTTAACCAAAAAAGAAAAAAAAGGAAATTTATCCCTGTGTTTAACCAATTAAGTACTACGCCATAAACGTTTGGAGGAGTTGATGTATAGATCCAAATTTTCTTTACCTCGACACTAGTTGTAGGTGGGTGGTCAGTTTCACGCTCCTGCCGCTTTACCTCTGGGGAAGGAGCCCCCTCTACTCATTGGATATGAAGTTGTGTGGGCCCCAGGACAGGTCTGGACGACATGGAGAATTGAAAATCCCAAATGCCCTTCGAAAATTAATTAACGAATCTCCATCGGTGATATTAAAACCTGAAGATTCGACACAGCCTATAGGGAAACTTTCTGAAGAACACACTCGTGAGACTCCTTCATTACAATTCACATTTCTATGGTATATTCTAAAAGAAATCATTTTAATTTTATCCGCCAAACCTTTTTTTAGGTCTGCAGTTTACCCTAAAATTCGTATGACACCAAATGCTGCATTTCTTTCATCTGGGGATAGTTCAATAGGCAATTTATGACCTAAGTACCAAGGAATTCAGAGCCGCCCTGGCCCTAGAAATTAAGATATAAGAGACACTTTTACACGCACATGAACATGATATAAATACTAAGGATTTTTTTGCGGACCAAGACTACCTTAACTTTTGGTGCTGTGGGTGGCAACGGAGCAGTAGATGCTATACAGACCAATAATGACAAATAATTCTAGAACTCATTCTACGTAAGGGAAAACAATGTAGGAATATAGGCCTTTATTTTTGGTTTGTAGTCTAGGAGTAAGGGAAACTATTCCTTTCGGAGGCCCAGTCATAAGTGGAAGAATAATATTAAAATGAATATTAGATCTAAGGATATAATTTGTAAAGATGTTAAATATATTAGACTGATACAAAATGTAGTTCAACTGCAAATGTTTGGCAACCCTGATGAAGTTTCGAATTACAAGATAGGAGCATTATCAGAAAATGTGCACAATCTGAAGTTATCACAGCGGTGGTTATCTTCTGGAATATAACACTGTGTGGTCTGCTGAAAGTCAACCTACGTTTCGAAGGAATTGTTCCCTCCATCTCCAGGACCGAAGAATAATAAAAAAAAAGAGACGAAGCTTGCTGCATTTGATATGTACTTCATACTAGTTTCTTGTTTGGCTTATACTTCTACCCTGACGATGGAAGTGTCATTTTACTCGAAATGTTGAATGATTTACACCGGAATATAGAATGTTATATACCAGAAAATTGAACAATTCAGGTAGTGGTTAGTTTATAGTAATATGAAAATAGTCAGTTGATGAGACGTCAGACTGAAAACACTGAGTAGGTTGATGCAGAGGTGCTCAAGAGGTCCTCTTTGACATTTCTGCTAGAATAACTGAGGCTCTTAGTGGTTTTCTTAGGTCTCTCCAGGATAACATCGGGGCAGTACCTCAAATAAGCCACGAACTTTTCCTTCCGAATCCGTTCCAAACCACCCGTCTATTGGACGCTGTGTAGCCTAGATCCAGACAGTCACTTGACCTGCGCAGCCGCACTGAAACCGTTCAGTGCCACGCTTGAGCCAAGTGCGAGAGAGAGCGCAGATCTTTCGCAAAGTGAATGCGGCCACAAGAACGGGCGAGGGTGCCCAACACGCACAAAGCGGCTGTCGAATTTGTTTGTTCCAGTCCCGTTACTCTCGGGGCGCAACATGAGATACGGGGTTCTGCCCACACCCTTCCTCCTGTCTTCCCGCTTTGTGGAGTTCCAGAGAGTACAGCGTGCCCAAAAGCGATCTCCACTATTTCAGTGCCAGACCGTGGGGCATGCATGTGTTCTTGTGTTCTGTTAATGCATTTGGCTCTTTACGGTAGAGAATGGACGTGTATTGATGATTGGTAAGGTACGGTAAAGGTAAAGCTATCCCTGTAACAAGCTGTGGAGGCCCATAAGTTTGTGAGACGTCGAGGCTCCCACATTTTCTAGATAATTGGCTCACAAATGGCTGAAAGATTACGGGCCGGCCGCTCTTTCACCCCTGGAAGATTCCTGGTACTCATTTCTGTTAGAAGCTGAGTCGACACCAGGGTTGGGAGGATTAGGTCAACTGAAATTTCAGTAATCTAATCGGGAATCAAACCCGCGACCTACCGGCTAGTACCATAGTGCCTCAACCAAGTACGCTACCACGTTCCTTGTGCTTCTTAGCAATACAGTGTAGAAAAATATTCCAAAATAATTTATAGAACCTACACTTTTGCTTATTTACCAATGTCAGTCTGATATTCGAAAACGAAGTGCGTAGAGGAACAGTTGTACCTGAGTGGGCGATAAAGCCGAATGAATAATTTGAGGTACCTTGCAAAGCCAAGCTGTTCGATTTGATTATTTGATATTTCAATTGACCTAATCCTTCCAGCCGCATTATGGCCCTGGGGTCGACTCAGCCTCTAACAGAAATGAGTACCAGGAATCATCCTGGGCATAAAGTGCCAACTGAGAACCGATTGTCTAGAGAAAATGTGAGAGTCTCGAGTTCTCACAACCCTATGGGCCTCCACAGCCTGTTACAGGGATAGCTTTAGCTTTACCTTTTAGATCTACAATTGTTATCACAAGTTTACGATGAGCAGGACATTAAAATCCACAGTGAAAACAGGAAATGCATACAGAAATTTTGTAGATGAATGTGATGTGAAAGCAATCGTTTGGAAGCCCGGGGATTTCTGTTAACCTTGTTTGATTGTCGTAAAGAATTATTTGGCACTAGTTTCATCATAAATTATACATTTAATGGCGCAAGTTTAGTAATATTTTATTACGAAAGAAAGCGAAAACACCGACTGAGGAAACTTCAAAGAGAACATATGGAAAGCTATTTATTTCGTCATGTCTTTATTATTTAACACTTAAAATCAATAACTGGGTTTATTCTAAGAAATGTCTCCGTTATATAAATGCTTGACACAGAATTTATTGGATCTGCTAGACCCCTGCGAACGGGTATATGAATACTTCACTTAGTTTATTAATGCATTTGAGAAGGAACAATTGGCTTTGTTGTCTTTTGTGGTCTCTTGTCACCAGAACGGAAATGTGACCGTCATCATGATGATTGCAATTTCACTTTTGTCATTTTTCAACACTTATCAATTTAAATGCTCTCTCAGGAAAGGGAACTGGTTTCGGAGGATAAAATTTTTCTTCCTATCCTTTTAACATAATTTCGAGGAGTACTACACCTTCAAGGGGCCTATCCACTATCACTTGTGCCTTCCCGAATATCAAAGGCACATGTAATGCTGCAGTAAACAGAATTCTCTTCTGGAACACTAAGGGAAGACACCGTTTTTGAACCATAAGATTAGATATAAGGATAATATTAAAATGGATCTCAGATAAATAATATTGTCACGTTTTAGGGGCATGTTTATAAATGGGGTATGAATTAGCGAATTGATTTATTGACACAATTCGAAACCACGCGTAATTACAGAGCTATCGCTGATCTCCACAATTCACAAATCAACACACGCAAAGTCTTCTCCAGCCTGCCGTAACAGCTCTCAGCAATGGAGATTCTTCAGTTCCTGTCCTCACGTCGTCACTGTCCGGTGACTATCCCACAGCTGCCATGTCCACATAATTACAGCGCCATCTCTTCTCAGGCTCCCTTGCAGAGCTTAGCTTAACTGACTTGGTCCCAAAGTGGCGGCTGCTTTACACCAACTTCTTAGTCTTCCTCCACAAGCTGACTTCAGTTCTCAAATAGCTGCAAAGTCAACTCTTCACAACCTTCCTTGCAGGGCTTAACTGAAATGGTCGCCCAGGTCTGTCTTCGGCACGGACCGCGTAGACAACACACAGTTTTCTTCGTTGCCGTGGGAGTGTGTTTACTAAGCCGTTGCCAAGAAACGCGTCTGACATAACCGTTGCATAACAACGGCTATACACGCTACAATATGATGAATAATAGATTTGCCTTGCCCAGAATAGAAGAGAGTGGCGGGCTTTGTGAACAAGATAATGAACTTTTGGGTTCATAAGATGGTGGGAAACTCTTGAGAAGCTGAGTTACTGGCGACTTCACTGCCATCCAGTTACTCCATGCTATAGAGTCTCCGGTGTTCAGCGTATTTTCAAATAAACTACACATAAATATATAAATAGATTTTTGGATCCAGAAGTTTCCTGCAACGCATGGTTTCCCATCGCCAGTTCTTTCCCTCAGAGGGATAATAGACTATGTTTCGTTACTGTGCTGGTATAAATAGGCTTCTGATCTTTCAGAAGCCACTCACAGGGGTTCACGCATGCTCATACCTGCAGCTGGCCCGAAGCTGCTGAATAAAGTGGATTAATTCTATTGGGGCGAAATTAGTTGCAACTGTATCTAATCATTGTGTGCAGTCTCGAGGTAGTGATAATGGGGGCAGGAAAATTAGGGTGAGTTTTATATGTATTTTGTCTCATACGTGTGCATGGTCAGGTTAAGGAGCCAGCAGAGAGGTTGGAGGAGACAGTGCACTTAATAGACATGGAAGATTATCCTATATCGGCCATGGTACAGGTTTGCCAACTTTGAAATAAAGTCCTGGAGGTCCGTTACTGATTCCTTAACAGGGCCGAACCCTGTTCAGTTACGTTAGTTTTATCAGTACTCCAGTACAGAACTTGAAATGTGGACTGCAACTTCACAGAGTTTCGTTTGTGGCATGGCAAACATAGTAATTATACTGCTTAGAGTCGTTGTCTGGAATTACACAGTGGGGTTCGGTTCTTGTCGAAAGCAAGAGATTTTACGCTACTCCGGAGCGTTCAGACAAGCACTGGGGCTCACCCTGTCTCCTGTTTCTCTGGGGGTAGAGCGATAAAAGGGTGAAACTCATCACTCACTTCCATCTAGTACCGGGTTAAGAATGGTGAAGCCATAGCTCCACTGTATTCTAAGTTTTCATGGCGTTGTGCTTAATAATTTTAATTTTTCTTTCACCATATTGTCATGATTAGGGGAGAGACGTGACTTAGCTGGTTTTGGATTAGATAATTGGATTTATTGACTCATTATACACACCGCTCGGAACTACAGGCAATACAGCTGCACCACTAATTTCCGCACTTTACAGTTCAGCGTTTCACAAGCACTAGGCCTATCAGTCTTCACTAGTCGTATCCTGGCAACGGCTTTGTAACCGTCTCACTGTCACTTCAAATCACACATGAAGTCTTCTTTTCAAAGTCTAATTTCTTTCTTGCCATTATTCTGCAGTTTCCAATTCAGTTCAATTCCTCTGCTCCCAAGCTCATATCCTGACAGGCTGGCGTCTCTAAACCCGACTCCATTATATGCTGCAACTGTCAGATTGAGAACTCTTCTTTATAACCACTTTGGATGGACCACGCAGAAAAAACAATGCTCTGTTGTTGGGAATGTTTGTTTGCAGCGTTGTTGCATAGCAATAAGTTGTTGCTTGCGTACTGGTTGTCGCGGGATTGCGTTTACCGAGCCGTTGCCTATCAACGAACGTATATTCTGACTTCGCTTTTCCAGCTTCCGGGCGTCATGTCACAATATCATCATTTCTCCGTCGGTTTGCGCTCCTCTGTGCATGCTGTGTGCACCTCGCCGAGCTGACAGCGCGAACTTACTAGAGGCTTAAAGAAGTACTTACCGGCAGAGTAACGGCCGCTCCCTTCAAACACTTTACATTTCATAATTCACCAATCATCCTCTCGTTCGACGCTATATGCTCTGAGACAGCAACAGCACCGTGAAGTAACCCACAGAAAGTATTTGTTTCCAGTCTCTTGCATATTAACTTCACAAAATGCCTGCCAATTTGGTCACCATCTCAGCGCGAGATTGCTACACGATAGCCAAGGCTTTAGCCTTTTCGTGGAAACTTGATAGCCTTGCTAGCATTTCAAGCAGCCATTAAAGGTCTTAGAAAGTAATGCAACAAAGTCGAAGCTGAGGTCAGGGAAAGGTTGACCACTGATCCTCCAACACATCTCCTTGCAGCTATTTCCCATTCGAGTTTTCTCACACTTATATCAATCGTCATTTCTCTTCTGGCTTCTGTTGCGTCCACAGACTCTCTCTCTCTCTGTATATATATGTTTTTACGGTTTATCACTGGTCTGCAATGTACGAGTAGACAGAGTGAGGGAACAGGCGGCCCACTTGAACACACATCACCTGTTTTCATGCTTTCCCTCACCCGAGTGTAGGAATCTGTGTGTAATAGCTAAGAATATGATACACCTTGCACTTGGGTGCCACTCCATGAAGGCGTATATACTTATCTAAAGGTTCGCAGATCCTTAAACATTTTAAGCAAATGGAAAATTTGGACGGAATTTGACACGGGACTTCTAGAGAAGTATCTGCAAATATTATTTTTTATAGGTAAAATCTACACCCAACTACCAGCACATCACATTGAGCTGCGTTTAATTATGAAAGAAGCAAATCCAAGTATAATAAACTGAAGCATTACAAGATAAGTAATTGTAAATCGTTCTCCTTTAGAATAATAAAATGAAAAACATGTAATATTACAGAATGGTCAGAGTTCCTGGTTAAAACTCCAGAGGTCCAGGTTCGATTCCCGGCGCTACAATATTTTCTGAGTGGGTCTGGAACGGGGTCCACTCAGCCTCGTGAGCATGAGGAGCTACTTGAATGGAAAAGTAGCGGCTCCGGTCTAGAAAACCGTGGGGATCCGTTGCGCTGACAAAGAGACACCGTCTATCCGCAAAATTTGGCACTAACTTCGCCGACAAGCGGCGGTCGCTCGGTCTGTAGAGTTCCGTTGAGGACTAAAGCCACGGAGTTATATATATTATGTAATATTAAATCACGCTGAGGTGTATAACCCTGAGATAGACCCTGCCTCACAACCAAAATGACCCCAGTCACATTATCACCAAACACTTTTGTTATTAGTCAGTCAGAGTGACCGAACAGTCTAAGGCCGAGATGTCTACGAAGGCCCGAACACTGGAATTGTGGTCTCGACTCCCTTTCGAAATATGGATATTCGTCTGCGACTTTTATGTGTTTAAGAGTTTCTTTATTCTATACAGCGTTAGGAAAGGCTGATCCCCTGTCCAAAGGGTTCTACCGGCTGTCTTAAGACTCATAACTTCAAGCCAGAGAGCCATCGGTGAAAGTAAGAAGAAGACTATAGATATTATTATTATTATTATTATTAATATCATCATCATCCTCATCATCACCAGTAGTAGTAGTAGTGGGGGCACGCGGTAGTGTACTTGAATGTATGAATGAATGTATAAGGGGCGGGCCTTCTTGGCCCTTGCACTGCGAACTACAGTGATCTGTTGTGCTTCCCATTCTGATTATCCCCTCAGCAGTCCCACGCTTCGAATGAAGCGCAGGATTCTGTACGCGGGGGCGTTAAAATAGTCACTTGGTTCCATATAATATTGACCCAAGTGACGCAATCTTAAATAAGCTAAGGCCTCACATTCGCACAAGATATGTGTGGCTGTTTCATTTTCTTCTTGACACCTCTCACAAGTGGGACTATCACTTAGTCCCAGTTAGAACAGGTGTCCTTTGAGGTGACAGTGTCCTGTAAGTAGTCCTACCACCCATCGTAGCTCTTTCCTGTTTAGCTTCAACAGTTCCTTCTCTCTTTTAGTAGAGGGTCCTCGTATGAGTCCCTTTGCTTGCCTGAGTCCAGTCAAGGACCCCCAGTATTTCTTGTGATTCATATTTGTGCAGTCCCTGATTGCCTGTTTGGCGACTCCTATAGAGATGCCACAGGCTGGTTCAGGTCATACGAACGGATGTTCAGCTCCAATCTTAGCTAATTTGTCTGCTGTTTCGTTTCCAGCAATACCCTCATGCCCCGGCACCCATATCAGTTGTACCCTGTTATGTTTGGCCAGTTCCATGTGGGTTTGGTGGCAATCCCAGACCAATTTTGAATTGATCTGGTGCTTTTTCCAGCGCTTTAAGTGCTGCTTGGCTGTCAGATAGAATGTATATGTTCCTATTTCTGTAGTTCCTGTCTATATTCTCCATAATAAATGCCTTAATGGCATATACTTCTGCCTGGAATACTGTCATGTACTGCCCAAGGCTGACACTAAGTTTCCGCCTTGTGCCATAGGAGTAGACACCAGCTCCAGTGCCCTTATTTAACTTGGAACCATCTGTATACCAGATCAGTCCCCCTTTTCTATCGGGCCGAAACCCGTCTTCCCATTCACTCCTGTCCCGGTAGTGTACTTAGTTCAGGCACTGTGCTACAAGCCGGAAGGTAGCCGGTTCGATTTGGATTTTTTAATTGACCTAATCCTTCCAGCCGCACTATGGCCCTGGGGTCGACTCAACCTCTAACGCAAATGAGTACCAGGAATCTTCCTGGGTGTAAAGGAGGGCCGGTGCGTAAGGCTGACAACCTCACCGCCATCTGGGGCCTCGACGTCTGATTCGCAAGGGCCTCACGTCCTGTTACAGGGATAGCTTTATCACTCTTACTTTAATAGTAGTAGTAGTAGTAGTAGTACTAGTAGCAGTAGTGGTAGTAGTAGTACTACTAGTAGTAGTAGTACTAGTAGCAGTAGTTGTACTTTTATCTCGTTAGTAATAATGTTATTATTCGAACAATCGGAAATGACTTCCGATAAACTCCTTCCTCAGATTTTCTCTGTAAGCCCGCCCCTTTGCAAGGAGACGCTTGCTGTACTCAGAAACCAATGTGAGGCAAGTCTGTTCGGTTGCTATGGTAACGGGGTTGGGGTTGCAAGTCCTCAGGAACCTCCTCCTCATTTAGCAAGTATTGTTGCAGACATAGTATGTTGGGGGGCAAAGAGGGAAGAAAGGACAGTTTCAAATGTTCCTGTTACTTCGTCCAGTATGAATATAAAATTCTAACCTTGTTGATTGTCGGCTTATGCGTTGAATTGTTAACATATCAGGCGAGAACAGGTCACATGGTTCTTTCTATGAAATAACGTTAACAGTTGAAGTAATTAGAATAGTTTTCTGTGAAATAAGAACGAAAATTTTAGCCCCTCCAGGGCTTTCCAACCTCAGAAAACGAAACAACTTTATCATCAGGCTAAACATATGACTCTATTTCGAAAATGCGCGAAATTAAATACGAAATTCTACAAGAAATATCTGTAGTAACATAGACGAAGCCTGACAGTCCGACATTTTGTAAGAAAACGCGTGTCTAGTCCCGGTTGTTGTAACTTAATTAGAGAGATTTTTCAAATGAAATAAAATATAAGGCAATATTATAATTGAAGACACAATAACTAACACCGTGGCCTGAAATTCTTCTTAAGAAACTGAGTGTAGCTCATCTTCTAGAAGTTCTCTGAATATTATGAAACCTGAACGTTCATTGCAGTGTTCAAAGCAGTCTGTCACTGGAACTTGTTCTGAGCCAGAAGAATCCAATCCGCATCCTCATATTTTTCTTTTCTTTCATCCATTTCAATATTATTTTCCTACCTAAGATCTGATGTCCTAAGCGTTTTTTTCATTCGTATTTTCTTCTTAATATTCTGTATTCATTTCTCATATTCTGCTCATTTGTTCTTTGGTTTCTTCGCCCTAATTTTATTTGGTGGTGACTAATAATTGCAAGTAACTTTTTTGTATGAATGTAGTTAAAAGGTCATCAGAGTCGATGGCTATGTGGTCAAATTTATCCATTTAATTTGCCACTTTTTCTGTTTCTTAGATCCAAATATTCTTCCCAGCTCTTTGTTGTCAGAAGCTTCTGATCTGTACTCTGTTATGGAACGAGAATATGGACAATGTCCATAAACTCAGTGTTCCCCACACTATAATCTTTACTCATCCCCAGAAATGGGACCCAAAATTTCACCTCATACAGTAACACAGACAAAATTATATAACCTTAAATATTTTTCTCTAATTTATATTGTGTTTTTACTCAGTTTAGTCATGAATATACATCATTTGTAGCTTGTAAAGTGGTGAAAATTTTGTACAGAACCATTAAGAACTAAGGTGACATTTTGTTATATTTTAAAGTAATCGCCCGGCTATGAACACACTCATCCACCTAGTGGCGACATTTGGAGACAGCCTGAAGTCTGGTGAGGGTGGTTGAAGGGGGGTTGGGAAGAAGCATCTCGTTCACATAATGGGGACAAAATGACGACGAGATCTGAAGAGAGCGGAGGGTTGGAGAGGGTTGTGAAGATTACAGGGCAGAGTTCAGCCGACGGAACGTAATGTTGGCAGCAGTGGGCCGATGGAGAATAAGTGATCGAACCGGAAGAGTACGCGGAGCTGCACTCGATACAACTCAGTGAATCCATGGAACAGAAACGCACTTAGAAATCATAGTCTCTCTTCGACATTTTGTAGAACCCGAACATTCAAAATGGCTAGACCATGAAACAAATATTATTTCATAATGTAAAGCTGGAGATTATCCCTGTGCTTTATTAATTACGTTGCAAATCATGAAGACGTATGGGGGTGTGGAGGTATTGCTCCATCATTCTTCGCCTAGACACTGGGTGAAAGTGAGCTGTCAGCTTCACGCCTCCGGTCATTTTATTCCCCAGGTACGAAATCCCAGTATTCATTAAATAAGAGAATTGGTGTACACCAGAGCCAGTCTGGATGCTGTCCAGTAGAGACAAATTTCTTGTCCTTGTCGTTACTCGAATCCTGGCCATCCAGCCCGTCGCTATAACTTGTGTAGTTGAGGTAATTCCGTTACATAAAACAGAACAAACAATTCATATTAGTTATATTTAATTTATTCCATTTAATGACACTCTTCAGCTACGCATGCCTGATGTAGCGTCAAATTGCGAATGATAGGACATCCATTGATAAAATGAGTTGCAGAAGAACGTGTCGTGGCCTGTTACAGAGCAGGTTGTCTCAAGCGGTAAACAGAACATTTCAGACTTCTCTTCAGGATGTGAGGACACCATCTGTCCTGCCTGGGGCCTTCCATGATTCTTCTCTGCGGAACAGTGACGGTATAATATCTTAAGTAGGCCACGACCACTTTATTCCACATCCTTCTCATTTCATTATTCCCTTTGATCCAGACATTAAGCGCTATATAACTTGAGTCGCTAGCATTGTCCAGACGATTAGTATCATCATCATCATGAGCATCTTTATAATAATATTGTCATCGTGACGGGGCACGCGGTAGCATAGTTTGTTGAGGCACTATGCTACAAGCCGAGAGGTCGCGAGTTCGAGTCCCAATGAGGTGATTTTTTTTAATTTACCTAATCCTTCCAGCCGCACTATGTCCCTGGGGTCGACTCAGCCTCTAACAGAAATGAGTACCAGGAATCTTCCTGGGGGTAAAGGAGGGCCAGGGCGTAAGGCCGACAACCTCACCGTCATCTGTGATCCGATTGTCTGAAAATGTGAGAGCCTCCATGGCCTGTTACAGAGATAGCTTTACCTTTTTTTTGGCATCGTAAACTCAAACGTGCCTATTTTATCATCCCCTCATGATAAATAAGGAGGCATTGAGGGAATACTAATTGGCAAGAGAAAGGAAGAGTGCTTTGAGAAATCCTGCCCCATTACCATCTTGTAGAAGCCAGAATAGCTCAGTCGGTATAGCGAATGGCTACGCGATGGACGACGAAACGACCGGAGTTCGAGTCCCATAAGGATCAAGAATTTTCTCTTCTCAAAGTTGTCTAGAATGACTCGGGGGTCCACCCAACATCTCGGGTGGGGGGGATAGAGCGGTCGGGGCGTGAAGCTGACACCTCACCTCCAACTAATGCCGAGGTCAAGAAAATGTGGATTTATACAACCACTCCCATATACGCCTTCATGGTGTAGTGCTTAATTAGTTAAGCAGATGGATAAAAGGTTACATTTTATTACCACCTTGTTCACCACGAGTCCCATGCGAACTACCTTGATCCCCCGTCGCGATGATCCTGCGACTAACAGCCCGAACTGCGTACTGATGCGTATAATCACTTTCGCTTTCATCATGTTTGTCGTACCGCCATAATCGCTGACGTCTTCTTATTATCATAATGTTGGCAGTTCTGTTCGTGTCTGCGGGGCGATACCTGCGGAGAGCTGCAGAGTTCACACAGGTAAGACAGTTGCAGATCGGACCAGCTGATACGGCCTCTCCCTCTGAGTGCATCTGACAGAAACTGTCATAACGAGATTCTTATCGCATGCGCTAGTGTCTGATACGCCGAACAGCCGTTGCTTATTATTGACATAACCTGACATTGCAGGGGGCATTTGAGGCGCAAGCGCAGACCATGTTGGGCTTGACGCCCTCTCAGCGGTGACTCAGAGGAGGATGAAACGGCTTACAGTCCGGTGAAAGTCAACTGATGTTTCGGAGTGATATATCGTCTTCATCTTCAGAGTTAAGGAGTAAGCCAACAAAGGTGTCTACATGAAGCAAGCAAAGTACTTTCCAATATACGGATAGACCGAATTTCAACGCTATCTCCTACGAGAAACAAGCACAAATAACAAATCTTAAACAAACTTCTTTATATGGCATACACAACTTCGCATTTCAACACCAAAATGTATTATCAATATTCACAGAATAGGCACGATATATCGAAGCGATGGACTGCATGTTCGTTTATGATCTAAATTCAAATCGTTAAACATGGATAATTGGTTGCTGTGTTTAACTGAAAATTCGTAATGATACTGATAAATCTGACGTTTGCAAAATTTTCATATATAGAAGGATACCTTTATGTCAGTAGTTTGTCGTGTGCGCGCTGGTTGCCATAGAAACCATCATGTCTGCTGAGATTTCGAAGAAATTACTTCTTCTCACTAGATAGAGCTGACCAAGGGGTCGCAGTTCGAGCCCCCGATAAGATAAAAATTTTCTCTTCTCCAGGTCATCCAGACCGGCTCCTTGGCTTCCACCCAACCTCCTCTCCAATGGGTACCGGGGGAATTTTCTTCGGGGTAAAGCGGCCTGGGCGTAAATCTGACCACTCATCTCCAGCTAGTGCCGAGGCCAAGAAAATATGGAGCTATACATCTACTCCCCCATACGCCTTCATGGCGTAGTGTTTAATTACTTAAACACAGGGAGAACTTTATCTTCTACTGTTTCATTAAAGACAGAGATTTTTCTCGGTTTCTCAAGAAGCTCTTTGTTATTTGAATTCAGTAATTAATTAATTATGTAGGATCTGAGGCTCTCACGTCAGTGGTTATGAAGATTTCTATCTTCTACGATTCAACGCCTTGTACTACTTTGCAAGTCAACGGACATTTCGGTTGAAAATGTCGCCTCCATCTTCAGGGTCGACAGATAAGCCAACCAAGAGACAAGAGTGAAAGCAGTGGCAAGTAGAGCTCTGCTTGGCAGGCTTTTCTAAACAATAACGAACCTTCTGCTCGTTAAAAGGCTGTGGTTTGGCATCTTCTCAAAACGAGCTTTATCCCATGCAGTTAATCAATTAATTCAGACTTCAGTTTAGCTAACAGACAGCCATTTTGTTTCGCACACAGATCCGACTCGTCAATGTTATCAATAACTTAACTCCGTGGCCTGTAGTCCGCAAGCGAACTCTACCGACCGAGCGACCGCCACTTGTCGGAGAAGTTAGTGAGCGGTCTAGTGGTCAGAGTTCCTGACTACAGATCCAGAGGTCCATGGTTCGATTCCCGGGGCTACCAGATATTCTGAGAAATATTGGTTCTGGAACGGGGTCCACTCAGCCTCGTGATGAAAATTGAGGAGCTGTTTCAAGGAAATAGCGGCTCCGGTCTATAAATCCCAGATAAACGGCCGTGGGGATCCGTTGCGCTGTCCACGCGACACCCCCTATCCGCTGAAGTTGGCATTAACATAATTTTAGAGCAAAATTTGTTAATGATGTCTGAGGTCTGTAAGCCAAAACCAAGTGCACAAGTGTTCTCATGATGTTTGCTTAATTCTCACAGAACAATATAACATTTTAAAGCACTGACACGTGTTTTACATTAAAAAAAAACGAAAAAAATTATTTTTGGGTGGAAATTTTTTCAATAGTAAAGAAATAGTACGTAATCTTATTCTTTATGGACACACGAGCCTCTAGTGGATATGAATAATACGTTTCAACACCCTGTCAATTCCTTTTCGTACCATTATTTAGGGAAAGAAAAGAAATGGAAGAAGAGAGAAAATAAATGTTCTTCCTCCCTCTCTCAGATCTCTTTATTGAATGCAGGAGATACTGGTTTTATCAGTGCCCCATATCCCTCAGTGGTTGCCCTTTTGCAAAAACAGCTCATCTCAGCGGGGGTAGCAAACCCTCACTGCAACAGAACCCTCCCCATTGTACCTTAATCCTCTTGTATACCTTATCTTGTAAATAGACACAACAAAGACTACCTGAAATACATAATACGTGCGTTTATATTATATAAAAATCTTTTTTTTTTTCAGCTCCCTTTTCATCACAAGAATCGTCCATAAGGAGCCCCATTTTCTCTTAGCCGGGGCCCATTGTAGTATCCCCCCTCTCTACTACGAGTGTCACCTTACAACCCAAAGCATCGTGTTTTACACAGTACAAAGATCACACGTTGTGACGTGGAGGGGGGGGGGTAGAAAACCGCCTTTATGTTAAATACAGACATCAGAAACTGTGTGAGATATTTCAACCACCAATCAGGAATTGTGAATAGAAAACGTGTACATTGTTAGAAAAATAGAGGAGGGGTGAAAAGATATTGCAACCACCAATCATAAGCGACAATTTAAAAAGAAATTTCAAGATACACTAACGGCAGAGAAGACATACTATTAGTGGTTTCATTGTGCATGAGATTGGGTTTCGCAAAAGCGAGGTTAACTTTCAGGAAATTAATGTGTCAGATAGGCCCACAAGTGAGAGAAGTGAGACCTCATCTTTGATAGGGTCTCTACTTGATTTGACAACATCATAATAGCAATCGGTCGGCTGTAATGGATACGGCAAGATAACAATCAGTGTTCTGCACTGAGTCCTGGAAACATTTAGAGCCTGGTAACGCGAACCCCAGTTTGACATATCCGATACAGTAGATCATAGCGGCCGTAGGCATGAACTGTATTCGCCCACTCGAACATTTGGATCGTCGGATCGAATCCCACTCAAGGTATCTATGTTTGTCTGCGATTATTCAGCGTTTGGTTGTAGGTAGCGACCTTGCGACTGGCTGATCCCCCGTCCAGGGAGTCATGCCGAATGCCTAGAATTAAGAAATTGAACTGAAGCGCAGCGTTTCACGGATGTCCTATGTTCCAAGAAGGAGCAACAGGGATAGATACAACTATAAAACGAATAACTTGTAATATTGCCTAGATTTTATTTCGCATCTTCTATTTTGAGAGCTGAAATAAACAACGAGAAATTCTGGGAAGAACTAATAGCCTACTTTCCTTTGATAGCAAATGGTCCGTATAGAAAACGAAAAAAAAATTGGGCGATATACAGGAACACACAAAGGCAGAAATACAGAAAGCAAGGTGATATCATATTCCTCCTGTTATTTTTTTAAATAAGGAAAGTAAGCTAAAAACGATAGTACATTGCCCAGTTGTAATTATAAATTTACCTCTTGTTATGTAAGATATAAATCTTGGTCTCTTACGTTAAGAGAATAATACAAAATGAGGGTGTTTTGGAACAGGTTGCTTAGGAGAATATCAGGACCTAAAGTAAAACAAGTTAGGAAACACAATTACTTACTTTTTGGGTATTACGTATATACACGTACATCGTCCTGTTTTTGGTTTAGAACAAAGTTTCTGAGTGCTGATTCCGTGTCTGTCTCCAGGTATAAACCTACTGAATTGCTCCCATCGATAGGCCTGGTCGCTATCTCAGGACACCAGCACCATCCAAAGATAGGATATACAAACCAACTACAACATAAACCATCAGCGAGAGCTAAGAAAAACACGAAACACGTTAAAACACTCCACACCCAAGAGGCCTAGCACCTATGTCCATGCATTATTTGAAGGTCAGTGTCTATAAAGTCAGGGTATATTCAGAAAATAAGCCATAAACAAAGAGACAAATTTTCTGATTATTAGAGTTGATTTCATCGACCACATAACACGTTTTTATTATTGTCACACTACATGTTTCGACCTCAAGAGGTCATCCTCAGGTGTACGAACACATTTGCACAATCACACGCAATCACATTCGTTTTCCACTTATTTCGATCCTGTATCCTGTTCAGGTCTACGCTCAGTAATATATGTCAAGTTCTTCTTATAAAATACAAGTTAAAATACTATTCCAAATGTTAAAAGTTAAAATTTAAAATTTAAAATTTAAAAAAATTAAAATTTTTTGTGAGTCGAAGTTCAATTTCGATCACTGGTTATACTTTCACATTCACTTGTTTTCTCTGTATATAGTTCACTTTGACTAGTTATATTATTACCACTGGTTAAAAAGTTCATGAATTAAAGTTCAACTTATCATATTGGCTGCACTTTCACTTTTGAAGGTCTCGCTGCTCTTCCGCGTCCTCTGATGCTGGATCTATTACGTTCCTTGTCATGATGGCTACTTTTTAACCAGTGGTAATAATATAACTAGTTAAAAAACTATACACAGAGAATACAAGTGAANAATTTCGATCACTGGTTATACTTTCACATTCACTTGTTTTCTCTGTATATAGTTCACTTTGACTAGTTATATTATTA
>NW_019719365.1:290668-292358 GCF_002891405.2 Cryptotermes secundus | reverse complement strand
CCTGAGGATGACCTCTTGAGGTCGAAACATGTAGTGTGACAATAATAAAAACGTGTTGTGTGGTCGGTGAAATTAACCCTAATATTGATTAAATACACAACAGGATGCAAGAAACAATTAAACTGACAAATTCTCTGCATAGTATCAACATAAAAAACAAAAATTTCCCTTTTAATCTTCACTGGCCAGAGTAGCAGTTCAGTGATCGAAGGCCAGATGGGAGATATATCCAAACTGGGTTGACTGATCAGATGATCTACCAAAGATATGTGGGCAGATTCCTTGTGTTTCCTGTAGCTGGTGTTCGGTTCAAACTGCAAGGTTTTCCTTTCTTTCTAGCATATGCATTTTAGAGAATTCTCATAGGGAAAAATTTCTGGCGTTATATATATTTGTATATAATCTTCAAAATTGGAAGACTTGTGCAAAAATAAACTGGGGCCCAGCAAACATCCTCTCTAACTTGTGTTGGGGTGTTTTTCCCAAAGGCAAAACGGTCGGAGTTATAACTTTATTAGCCGGTCACGGTAGCCGAGTGGTCTAAGGCATGTACTGTCTTCGCTCGCTCGAAAGCCCCGATCGTGGGTTCGAATCCCACACAAGGCATCGGTGTTTGGTATGTGTATGTGTTTATTCTGTGTCTGTGTTTTCCTATATTTAGGTAGAGGTCTTGCGACGGGCTGCTCTCTCTTCCAACTAGTTCTACCACCTCTAAAATGATGAAAGTAAGAAAACGAACCTCGACACCCTAGGGTATAAGAGGAATGGGTTAAGTAAACAAAGTAAGTATACCTTAATTTCTCCTTACATACACATGACCTGAGTCTTAATTAATCACGCGTAGAATTGTATCTGTCTCCTGTTCGAAGTTGTATCTGTAAAAAATTATTACAACAAAAATTAATTATATATATATAAATACAAAGAAAGAACTTAAAAATATGTGCCACAACAATTTTTACTTTTCAAATTGCAATAGGCTTTATTACAATTATTATATTGTATTGTGATATATGTTTACGCCTGACTGCAGGTTATGTTACCCTTGAACCAGAATGAGGCCATTTTGTCAAATCTCTTTACGTAATGTCTTCCTGGAATGCAATTTGAAATGAGAGAAGTGCTGAGGGCTCAACATGTCTTGCAGTTCCCAGAATGGCCCTCATCTGATATTCTGCACTGTGGTCTTACCAGGTTTGTATTATATTGATTTGTTATTGTTGTTGTTATTATTATTGTCATATTCCTCCTCCTCCTCCTCCTCCTCCTCATCATCATCATCATTATTATTTTCGTTTGAAGGGATTTCGATGTTTTGGAGTAAAACTTTTCCTTAATCATGGTCTATAATGATTGTCCATTCATGTTATTATATTAATTGAACGTAATATGAATGTATGTATGTACAACTTTTCATCTTCGCATAATGGCTGCCGAAATTGGACTTATTGAATTGTTAATGTTGGTTCCTTGATTTGTCTTTGTTTCTGTGTTTGTGTTTGTTTGATTCCATCTTTGGTAGTGCTTCTATTGTAAGTTGCCTTTGGTCTGATGTGTAAGAACGTAAATGAGTGAAAAATTTGACTGACTTATAATTATTATACATTATATTATTATTATTATTATTATTATTATTATTGAATTCTTTCTCGTCATATTTTAAATCATCCACAGTTCTTACATTAATTAA
>NW_019719365.1:289470-290581 GCF_002891405.2 Cryptotermes secundus | reverse complement strand
GTGTGAGTTGTGTTGCCTTTTCTATACTAGTGCTCGCTTCGTAATACATATTTGGGATGTTATGTTAACACGTAAATAAATAAGAAGTGAAGTCAATCATCATCATCATCGAAGTCGTCATTTCTGATACCAATGGAAGTGTTCGTCATAAAATGCTTTTGCAATTTAAAATTAATATAATTACCTTTATACTCACCATAACCACAAATAGAATTCTCACCATTCGCGAGATACTTTGTGTAGTCAATTTTTATTTTTTACGATTTTTATGAATTTTAGGACAGTATGAAGGGGTGAACATGAAACTAGGATTATAATCCTACTTTCATATTCACCCTTTCATACTATCCCAAAGTTTACTATACTAAAATAACGTGACCTGCAGAAGCGCAATTACTAAGTTCGTTCGTGATATGCGCACCCAACTCATCTTCCTTACTTCCAAACGTTTTACTCGGCATTTTGTTCTCAAAAAGAAGCGGGAAGTGCTGTCGGTACAGTGACTGGATAAGGGCTGGACGAAAAAGGGGCCGGAGTTCGAGTCTTGGTGAGGCTAGAATTTGTACTTCTTCACGGAGTCCAGACCGGCTCTGGGGTCCACCTATTCAGTAGGTACAGGGGTCTCTTTCCCGGGGGTGAAGCGGCTGGCGCATGAAGCTGTCCACTCACCTCCAGCTAGTGCCGAGGTCATGAAAACATGGGCCTGTACACCCAATCCCCCATACGTCTTCATGGCATAGTGCTTAGTTAGTTAAACAAAGAGGCAACTTTATATTTTGTCTTTGCTTTCAGAAACTTATGATTCGAATTTCCTTCCGAAGGCTGGAGGCCAGGTTTCATACCAATACAAATCAACTTGTAGAGTTATTGTTTATTATGTCTTGATTTGTAGTTTCTTGGAGCATTGCAGATGGAATTACTATTTGTTTCATTCTGGTCCGTCACAGTAACAATATCATGAAAGTTAAACAGTTCCGTCCAGTGTGACTGCTGAAGATTTTTCTTATTTCAATTATTTATGCCCTTATATGTTTCAGTCTTCAGAGACCAGCAATACAGTTAGAAGCCTTTATTACGACACATGTCCTAAAAGTTCAAATGTGTATATATA
>NW_019719365.1:274002-289085 GCF_002891405.2 Cryptotermes secundus | reverse complement strand
CTGAAGACCGAAACATGTAAGGGCATAAATAATTGAAGTAAGAAAAATCTTCACCAGTCACACTGGACGGAACTGTTTAACTTGTCATGGAATTACGATTTCCGAAGAAACACTTGTTGAATTTAATTTTCTCTTAGAAGAGTCTACTCTGAATTCTAAGGCTCCAAGATCCTTCGAAACGTCGGTACCTGTCTACCAGACAACACACCGTTATACATCAGAACACAGAAATCTGCATGTTTAACCCCGCGAGAACCTCAGATCTGAAAGAATAATAACGCTCATCATGAAATTAAGACAATAAATAAATAAATATTAATATGAAGATAAAATTATCCATGGGCTTAATTAATTAAGCACCAACCCATAAAGAAGTGTGTGATAAGATAATGAAGTGATAAAGAAGTGATAATGGATGGAGAGGAGTTGTCAGCTTTATGACCTTACCGCTTTAATCTCCGGCAAACAACCTCCTCTATATATTTATTATTCATTGTAAAGCTGTGTTTACAAAACTTTGGTGTGAAAATCGCTTGGAATTCGGTCGTTCGGTATACCGATGAGGAAATGAGAGAATAATATTAAAACTGATATTGAGGGAAGAGGAAATGACCAGGGCATCTCAGTCACTATAGCGACTACGCTACGACTGGGCGACTGAGAAACCAGGTCTCCATTGAAGAGATTTCTCCTTTCATCATAGCATCCAGACCGGCTTTGAGTACCCACCCAGCCTCCTACATAACGGATACCAGGGGCTGTTTCCCCGGGTGTAAAGCGAGAGGGGAATGAAGGTGACCACTCAACTCCATCTAGTGTCGAGTTTAAGAATATTCGAAAAATACCTCCACTCCCCCTATATCTTCATGGGAGTGCACCCTAGAGCTAGTCTGGACGATATGGAGAAAAGAAAATTCTTACCCATACCAGAAATGGAATAGCAGCCAGCAGACCGCAACTGTACTGACTGAGCTATTCCTGCTGCATGTTTATTATGACCTGTTGTTGGAAAGGGAGCTTAGAGTCAAGATCATGGACGTTTATTAACCTTGGTTGTCTCTGATAATTTCTGTGGCTGATGTTGATTCATTTTCGACTTCATTTCTCACATCATATAAGGTACTTCAAATTGTCTTTACAGCGAGAAAGGTAGACATATTTAATACAACTGTGTGTCCGTTATGCTTGCTTATACTTTTCTCTCAGGCCCTGACGTGTCGAGCACAGAGCTAGAGCTGAACGCACACGAAACAAGGGACTGCTGTTGTCCGCTAGGCGGGAGTAGTGTCGTGTTTCCCGCGTCTCTTGCAGTGACAGGAAGTTTCTTTAGAAATGTTGTTGGTGGTCGCTTCAGTTGTGAATAAGATTGGTTAAAACGAACTGAGTAACATTTTTATGTGAAGTAAATACATTCTGTTGTAGTTTGATTTCTGAATACAATTTCACGTTAATTTCTATACTGCAGTGAACTTCAACAGAAGCATTTTCTTTCGGATTGCAACAACCGGTAAGGTAATCTTACCAATAAAAATTGGGGTTCAAGTTTATTTATCATTTATTTATTCATTGTACTTTGAGCATGAAACGTATGCATGTAAGATTTGAGGCTTTCACGGCGGTGACTATGAAGAAAGCAGTCTTCTGGGATTTGGCACACGGTGCCAAATCCCAGAAGACTGCTTTCTTCAAACGTATGCATGTTTGTCAATCTGTCTGTTTTTATTTTTCGACAGCGAGAATTGCTGGAACAGTTTTTATGAAATTCTGTTTTGGAGAACACAACCAAAGGTGTCAAACCATTTTTATTATTTTCATTTCAGACGGATATATTTCACGAGTACTTTGCATGAAGACCTAATTATGATTCTGTATGTATCTCGCTACCTGCTAATCTAAGATTTGAAAGAAAGCTTAAATAATAATTATTTTATTTCTAATAAATTGTATTATTGTGTCCCACGGGTTTAGAAATGGATAAACAAAAAAGTTTTTCAAAGTACCGAATGTTGCTGTCGNCAATCCGAGTTTGCGACAGCGGCATTAAAGAAACCAAAAATATATTATCATCGCCTCCTGAACACAATCGCAGTTAGGAAAGTAAACAGAAGGAAGAAACTCAGATGACTTCAGTCTGGGTTAAAATCAGGACCACTGGGACAGCTGTAAAATTAAAGACGTCATGTGGCTCGGAATACGAGCATGATCAGGCTCACAGTTCCCACTACGTTTACCTCGTTCTTATTCTTATGATTTTGCGTTCTCCTGCAAATATGGTACGGCGTTGGGTCAAGGAAAGAATAAAGACATATTTCTCCCCACCCGTTAGCAGCAGCAGTCCCTCTGCCTACTTTTCCCCCCTCTCTTCGGTCGTCACATGGACACGTGAGCTTCCTATAGTTATGCATTGCTCTTGACTTTCTTCATTCGTTTTTGGCGGTGACTGAGGTAGATAGGGTGAGGACAGCAGACGGCTCGCATGAACTTACGCTATCCCTGTGCATACTTTCTCTGAACCGAGTGTAGTAAATATTTGATGAAACAAGTGAGAGAACAATAGCTAGACCGTTGCAAAGAAACGGGCGTTTCTTTACCCGCATATTTCATAGTAATGGTTGTACTCGTTACAATATAAAGTAATACAATTGCAAGGACAACAAATAATCCATTACTAGTACAATATAAGCCCATTTTTTGCTAAATTTTGAAATTGTTTTTTATTTTTAGAAAATTGAAAATTCTATCTCAAAATCTATAACAAATGGAATGAGCGACACCTTTTTTTCTAAAATATAAAACGTAAAAGACCTCAATGCACCAGGAGGAGTGGTCCTTGAGCAATACGCGAAAACCTTTTTTTGGGGATTCCAACTACTGTATTTTTGCAGGTTTTAAAGTGTTTGATAATTCCAAGCGAAGTTCTTTACCATCATGCCAAATGGGTCAAAGATAAGACAGACACACAACCCTCTTTAAACGTATAATGAAGAAAATAAGGAAGAAAGAAAGAGGAAAAGAAAGTTAAAATAAGGGAAAGAGGAAAGATAAATAAGAAATTTCTTCAGGAGATTTGTCTAAGTGTGAAGACTGCAGCGACCTGCTCACGCTGGTTCATCGCTCGCGGATTTCTTATACCCTGAAGATGGAGGCGATACGATCCTCCGAAACGTCGGTTAACACAATATCTATATGGCACCACATCCCAGAAGACGGAATTCTTCATACTCACAGCTGTGAAAACTTCAAATCTTACATTCTCTATGTTTGCTTGCTCAGAATTAAGGTTACGAAGCAAGAAACTTGTGACATACGTCTCTTTACCACTAAACATTGGGAGGGTCTACTGAACGTATGGGTGCGAACTGCTGTAACACGAGACAGCGTCTTGCAAGACAGTCTGACCGGACCTTACTAGCAGACGGAACGGGGAGGAACATTTTGAATATGAAGCCTCCAAGGGAAAACGAGTGGAAGAGCAGGTAGGAAGGAGAGAGAATTTCCTTTACGAGCGCTGCCAAATCTTCCCCAAAGCCGACACACCTCCACAGAGCAGCGTCTCAGCTTCATGGTACAGTGTCTTCTGCCAGAATTGGGCCCTTCTATCTATCTATGGCTCTACAGCCTTTCGTTGGACCTTGGCCGATTTTTCAGTTTATTAATCCTATACACAGTCGCTAGGACTCCTTGGACGGGGGATCAGTTCGTCGCAAGGCCGTTACCTACACACAGAACAACACAAATACTGAATAAACGCAGACACCGATGCCTCGAGTGAGGTTCAAACCTACTATCTCAATGTTCGAGCGGGCGAAGAATGTTCATGCCTTAGACTGCGCGGCCACTGCGATCGGCCACAATGAGTCAGATATATTCAACCGCATAATGGCACTGACTGACTGACTGACTGACTCTCTGACTCGCTGACTCAAATTGTATCTGTCTGGGATGACCCCTTGAGTTTGTATAGCAGCGGCAAAGTCTCTTACCTGAAGGTTCTCTGTAGAAAAGCCTCTTGGTTTGTTTACCATTTATGCAGCTTTAGGACAGGTGGCCCTCATTAGCTACACGTGACGTTTAAGTCCCCATCGACCTCTCCCAGTCTATAGCGTAATTACTATAGCAGTCGCTGGTCTCGGTATCCACGGTTCTTATAATGCGGTGCATAAGGTCTCTGACTTCTTCCTCACGTAAATCATCACTTACGGTCACATGACATGCCTTTCTCAGTTCCTCCAAGCAGACTCCTAAATACGGACACAAAAGAGGCCAATACCATTTTCCCCATTTATACGTCTGTTCGAGACGAAATACGATTTTTTAATGTGATCAGAGAACGGCACTGAGATGGCATATGTTAAATAATTAAACACTGTGCCACGAAGAGGTAAGGAGGAGTGGAGTTATAGCTCCACTCTTCTTGAACTCGACAATAGAGGGAGGTAAGTGGTCAATTTCACCCCCCGGCCGATTTACGCCCTTGGAAATGCCACCCCGTTATTCATTAGATGGAAAGTTGGGTGCAAAACTTAGCCGGTCTGGACGCCGTAAAGTGGAGAAGTATTTTTGCTCCTGCCGTGAATCGAACCCCGGTCATCCAGACTAGCCAGTTGCTATACCGACTGAGCTATCCCGGTTCCCGCACGGTGGATGTGGATAGGGTGCATAAATGCGATTTAGGAGCTCCCGGTTATGGGGGATAAAAACAGTGATCAGGTAACCAAAATGAGAGGCTTGCAATCGTGACATATGATGCTCTAATTGCTCGCAGGCCTGACTGCCTGCCTTGTTTATGTTTCGACTCTGCGTTTGCTAGGCTTGTTACACAGAATAAAGTTACGCGGGAATATGATTCCGGTTAGAGTTTGGAAAATGCGCACTAATTTAAATTTTTAATTTTGAACGCATTTTTATTTATCCTGTGCTTACACGCAGATGATCTCACTGCAAATGGGTACAGCCGCGTGTGGCAGCAACAATTTCAGCGAAACAATCACACACAAAGCAACAGACAAATGTAAGGTAGAAGCCAAAATTGTTCCCTTGCTCAAGACCGTCTCTGTGGTCTACAGTTCAGAGATCCTGGCTACAGATCTAGACGTCCGGGTTCAGTTCCTGATGCTACCACATTTTCTGAGAAGTAGTGGGTCTGGAGCAGGGTCCACTCAGCCTCGTGAGGATAAATGAGGAGCTACTTGAAAGGAAAAGTAGCTGCTCCGGTCTAGAAAACCGAGATTAACGGCCGTAGGGATTCGTTGTGCTGACCACGCTACACCCTCTATCCGCTAAAGTTGATATTAACTTCGCCGACAAACGGCGGTCGCTCGGTCGTTATAGTTCGCTTACTGACTAAAGCCACGGAGTTTTTTTTTTGTTTTGTTCAAATAATTACGCACCATGCCATGAAGACATGTTGCTGAATTGAGGTATAACCAACCGTTCTCAGCCTCGACACTAGATGAAGGAGAATGGCCAGTTTCACGCTCCAGCCGCTTTACCTGAGGAGAAGCTGCCACAGTACATCACTGTATAGGAGGCTGGGTAGATCCAAGATAGGTTCAAGACGTTATGCAGAACAGAACAACTCTTGTTTACACCGGGAATCGAAATCCGTCTCCTTGGTCATCCAGCCAGTAACGTAGTAACTGTACCGCCTGAGCTACCCTGGCTCGACAGAGAACAAATATATTGAGATAAACGTGGTAAAGGAAGTAAAATATTGGCTTCTATCCTAACTGCCGAGTCCAGAAGACTTGGGTCTCTATGTGGTGTAATGACAAGGCTCAAAATGTTATTAATCGCAGTAAAAGTAAAGGTAAAATTATCCCTGTATTACGCCATAAAGACATAAGGGGGAGTGGAGGTATAGCTCCACAGCTTTTAACTTCAACGTTAGATGGAGGATAATCGGTGTCATCGTCTCCTCTTCAATGCCATGCTGTCGCATTTTATTCGAATTTGAAATAGTCCGATATGCAGCATGTTAATATAGTCGCGCTTTATGCATGAAAGCTGAGATAGCTCAGTCTGTATTGCGATTGGCTACGGACTGGCGACAGAGGAATTGGTTTTCGAGTCGCGGTAGGTTCAAGAATTTTCTCCACGTCGCCCAGACCTGCTCTGGAGCACACCCAATTAAAATTGTCTCCGTGCTTAACTGATTAAGCACTATGCCATAAAGGCGTATGGTGGAGTGGCTGTATAGAACCACATTTTCTTCACTTCGGCACTAGCTGGAGGTGAGTGATCAGCTTCATGCCCCGGCCGCTTTACCTCCAGAGAAAGTGCCCACGGTATCCATTGAATACGAGAATAGGTGGACCCCAGAGCCTGTCCGGATAACACGGAGAAGAGAAAATTTTTGACCCCACGGGAACTTGAACTCCGACCCCTCGGTCATCCAACCCGTAGCCAGTCGCTATACCGTCTGATCTACTCTGGCTCTCTTATCCATTGGGTACTGGGGGTAAAGCGTTGGGGAGTGAACCTGTCCGTTCACCTCCATGTATTGCTGAGGTGAAGAAAACGCGGATCTGTATATTCACCCCTTATACGTCTTCATGACGTTATGTTTAAAATTGTAGCCACAAGCATAATTTTATATTTTTAACTTCACTTTATTCTTGAAGTTTTAAGTAATGGGAATCCCAGTAAAATTGGCAAGACTCACCTATGTTTTTCAGAACTTGTCTTGAATTATGCGAAGTCTTCAGGAACGCATCTCATGCATAAAGTGCGACTGCGCTGTACAAGCCGCAACCGTTGCCAGTTGAGTGACATTTTCTGCGTCACGTGGAACTGATATAAAGGTATCTTTAACGGTGGTTCACCTGCAGATAAATGGAGGAACATAAGCCACTAAAGGAAAAATATTTTCATTCTTCCGAATGTTAAAGATATATATGGCTAGACCAAGAAACCGATCTATTATAAACATCAAGTCGCCAAAGGACACACAGTTCTTCTCAAATAAGTTGACGTGGGTGACAATGATGAAGTCTTCAAGACAAGTTCTTGTTTTTAATGTATAAGTTTTGGTCATGTTCTATATGGAAATTGAACTAGACGTAAATTGCATTCGATAGTAACAGCTCTATCGCTCAAGGACGTCCTTGAAAAATTGACAGACGCTCAACATTTCGAGAAAATGCCTGCGTCTGTTCACGGTTCATCGCCGTGTACATATCAGCCCCGCATTGCATTGTCTTCTGAGCCTCTTACATTCATTTCTCATTAGTACACTTTAAATAATAATTATTTGTTTTTATCGTACTTTCTTTATTTAAAAAAGGAAAGTGGGCTTATATATTGTCTGTGAATAATCCCTCCACCCATCAAATTTTGAATGCCTGAACCAATCTTCTTGAAACTTGGTTTGTGTATCGTGGCTCCTGAGCCAGTCTCAAAGGCGTGCTTCATAAATCCCTCCCAACAGTTTGCGTGTCTCTATATTATCCCTCCTAACGTTGCTAGACAACGGCTCTGTATGGTGTACCCCTCCTCTCATTGCTTGGAAACGGCTCGGTAAACATATTTCCGCGGCAACGAATACACTAGCAACAATAGAAGAATTTTTGGAAGCTTGTGTCTCTGTATGCCCATATTGTTGCTAGAAAACAACTATGGCCCTGGTGTCTACTCAGCTTCTATCACAAATGAATACCAGGAATCTTCCTGGGGGAAAAGGGCGGCCGGCGCATAAGGCTGACAATCTCATAGTCATCTGTGAACTGATTGCATAGAAAATGTTGGAGCCTCGACGTCTCACAAACCTAAGTCCTACAGGGCCTGTTACAGGACAGCTTCTTTTTAAAATTCGCTTCGTGGGGGCTGGAGTACAACTGGGTCCACTCGGCACGGCGTCCACTGATTGGCCTATTGTAGCCTGCCCCGGGTGATTATGATGATGGAGAATTTGATGGAATGAAGATTGGCAGGGGAAACCGAAGTACTCAGAGAAAACCTGCCCCAGCGCCACTTGTCCACCACAAATCTCACTTGACCAGACTTGAGATCGAACCCTGGCCGCCGCGGTGGGAACCCAGCGACTAACCGCCTGAGCTATGGCGTGGCCCAGAGATAGCTTTACTTTTTTATATAGAGTGTATTGAATTCTTGACTAGTTGTTAGTTGTTTAATGACGCTTTTCCATCTGCGGTGGTTTATGTGTGTCGAATGAGCTGGGAAGATGGTCATGAATGGTGAGTAGGCAAAGTTTCCGTAAGGTTGGACTGAAGGAGAGCTTCAGTTCAGGTGAGCCGGTAATCCAGCCGACGTTCGCACAAGGATCCTCCCAAGTGCAGGTCTAGAGATCCGCATCTCCGGGACCTGCTCGTTTTGTTACTTGTAACTTTCCTCAAGGATGTCTCCCTCGCCTGATGAGCTCCAGAGCTGAAGCGTGGAGCTGTGACCTACTGAAGTGAGTGTTCAGTTTCGTCGTATCGATTAGAATGCTGTTTCAATGAATCCTACAAATGAACGAAATCTCTCAAACTACTCGTACTTTAGTTTCCTTCGAGAAAGAATCCTGAACCAACAGCAGAAGGTGATTAATAGGAGAAACTGCGCTATACTCGGAGTAGAGAGCAACTCCGTTAGCGTTTCCATATGCTCACTACTGTACTTGAGGCGGGGGTCAAAACACACGATCTTCCAACACGATAGCCGCTATGACGTAGTAGGGATAATTACAGGGTTTGCCTTGCTTCCCCCGTCTGAATTTGTGAGATATGTTAACATTGCCAGTAAGGCGGAGTGTTTCAACACAGGGCTGTACAAATTATGTAACTATCAACATTATTAGCGTTAACAATATTTGGGATCTGAGAGATGAAGGAGGTTATCTCGCGTTGTGAAACTTCAGAGGTTATCTTATTCGTTTTTCCAGGAGAATGTTGGGATAAGATGTTAAAATACACAATGGCCCACTCTTCTAATTTATTCAAATCACCGTATATCTTCAATATCATAACTCAGTGTACGTCCTCAACACGAAAATTCTCTCCGCACTGGAAATTCTCCGAGTATATTGTGACATGATACCGGAATTGACAATTGCTAGGCAACGGCTCGCTAAAGCAAGTATCCGCAGCAATGGATACGCTTGTAGAAATCGGAGACGTCAGTTGCTAAACAATTGTTGCTAAAAGGCCTATCCGTGATAACATGTGGACACGCATTGGTAGACAAACTATTGGGGGGGGAGTCTCTTCGGTTTGCCCCGAGTTATAAGGTGGGGACACGTAATTGATTTGACAGTTCTGTTCAGTTCAGAAGAGTTCATTTGTCGTCATTCGGCATTCGGCATTCGTAAGAGAGTTCTGTGTCCAGCTCTGGAGTGCTAACCTGCAGACAGTGGAAACTGAAGAAGTGACCGATTCGTAAATCAGAACCAAGTCAGTCACGCAGAAGAGAAGACACTCGTAGTCCAGTAAGGAATGGAGTGAGCCTTAAGACAGCCAGTGATTGTGAGCTGTCACAATTGATTGTAATTGCAATGGAAGCGCCAATAATTCTGATCATCCAATCCAGAACTCATTATTAGTCACGGAACCCCGGACACGTGACAATATTTATAGTGGTTGCTTTGCTTGATACCCCTCCCTCCAGTTTCATTCTTCAACAGTCCAAAAACTTTCGTACAAAGTTGGGCCTATGCATTATGAAGTTACATGTCACGTTTCTGGACATCCGTCGTCCTGTTTTTCCCTAAAATACCTTCTTGTTTATATTGCAAAACACAACGTTTCGGAGACTGGATTCTGTCTCCGTCATCAGGAAAACTTACACATTTGGGCTAAATCGATAAAGCTATTCCCCATCTCCTGATATAAGGACTAACTCAGCTGATTAGGCTCCAATGAGTGGATTTTACCTGAAGATAGTGACATGCCTTAGTCGCCGAAACGCTGTATTTTGAAAAATAAAGAGGAATGTGTTTTTAGATAAAGACAGGATTATGGGTAATATCTAGAAACATATCATTTTCACTAATGTACTCTCCGGAGCACGCGCTAGCGTAGTTAGTTGAGGCATTATGTTCAAGCAGGAAGGTCGCGGGTTTGATGCCCTTTGAAGTCACTGGATTTTTTCAATTGACCTAATCCTTCGAGCCACACTACGGCCATGTGGTCGACTCAGCCTCTAACAGAGATAAATACCAGGAATCTTCCTGATGGTTAAAGGGTGGCCGGCGCATAAGGCTGACGAACTTACCGCCATATGTGAGCCGGTTGTCTAGACAAACTGTGGAAACCTCGACGTCTCACAACCCTTTAGAACTTCACGGCCTTTTACAGGCATGGCTTTACCTTTTTACATATAAGTCGCAAACTTAAAATCTTGTTTACTTTGTTACGTATATCCCTCACGAGTCAGAATGCTGATCATGAACTGCTTCCGTTCAATGCGCTACGTTAAGAAAGTGTCTGTTTATGTTGATGTAATCCTGAAGGAGAGACCGTGCACGCGAAATAGACTTTGAGCACCCCTTCTGAAATATGAAGAAAAGGAACAAGGCAAGGAGAAGAAATTTACAAATTTGTCTAAAAGTATGATCAATTTCAGACCCCGTTAAACGATTTTTCATTTTGTAGGTTAGTCTTACAGGCTCAAGGAAAGAAGAATAATAATAATGAAGGAATTGAACAGATTTCAACGCTGTGTTAAGTATTGTACAAACACGTACGTCATCAAAACAATTCAATTTTCTTACTATGAAATGTATAAAGTATGGATGTTGCTCTGTCGGTTCATGCAGGTCTCTACTCTCGTTACGTATTCTTGTTCCTAAGGGGAATCCTCTACAGCCGCCATTCGAAATGAAGATCAAGGTGTCTCGCGTCAAGTTTTCTTAATTCAAGAGAGAAGACAAAGAATAGAGAAAACTGCACAATTTATATATTTTATCAAATATTATTACTTTTATAATAAAAGACAAACGAGATGGTCAGAAAATGTAGCATAGGGACAAGAAAAATATGTATAATAATTCAGCCAGAAAATTTGAATAGAAGAGACTGCTTGATACATCTGAACGTGGATGAGGGATTTGTATAAAATGAACGTTAAAACAATTGGGAAGTGAGGAGTGGATTCAGCTGTGGTCCAAAACAGAGTCAAGAGTCTGGTGAATACGGGAATACCTTAAATGGCAAGGTGAATATTTAACCTGCTCAGCGACTGAGAGACTGCCTCTGTGGTCTAGTGGTCAGAGTTCCTGCCTACAGAACCAGAGGACCCGCGTTTGATTCCCGGCGCTACCAGATTTTTTCTGAGAAGTAGTGGGTCTGAAACGGGGTCCACTCAGCCTGGTGAGGATAATTGAGGAGTTACTGGGATAGAAAAGTAGCGGCTCCGGTCTAGAAAAGAGAGAATAACTGCCGTGGGGATCAGTTGCGCTTACCACGCAACACCCTCTATCCGCATAAGTTTGCACTAACTTCGCCGACAAGCGGCGGTCGCTCGGTCCGCTCTTGAAGACTACAGGCCACGGAGTTGATTTTTTTTTATTTAGCGAATGACAGCTTCAGAACAAGGACGCCCTTCCATGAATTTAGTTAGATGTATTCTCCTTGTGCAGTATCTCGAGAGGTTACTACTCTGGCTAAGTAAAACTAGAGATACGGTGTTGTTAATAATGTTAAGCAGAGGTCGTAAGCAATAGTAAAAGTAATTCTATCAAATAGAGATGTTTTATAAGCAACCTTAAAATATAGGAAGTTGGAAAATGAATAGGTGAAGGTTTTCTGTATCTTCCGACTCTGTCTACCATCACTTACTTGCAGATACAATGTGATTCTAAATTGTTGTAGGGATTTTCATGGCCTATCCCGGGTTCCGAGCGAGCGAAGACAGTACATGCCTTAGACCGCTCGGCTACTGTGACCGGCAGTGTATAAGAATAATATATAAATATTCAGTTCGTACCTCACAGGAAACAGATCCGAACCCACGGTCCAGGCTCCCGAGCGAGCGAAGACAGTACATGCCTTAGACCGCTCTGCTACCGTGACCGGCCACACATCAGTCATACACAGCTTATATTATTCAGCAAAAAGCGTCACGTTTCCACACTATACAGCAGGAAGTTCGACTTTCGTAAGGTAAATTGTAGATCTATTGATAACTTCATAGTTCGGGAGCATTACACTAAAAATCGGTTTCATTCTCATTAAAACTGATCCGCATTTTTATTCAAGCAGTTAGTTAATTAAAAAAAGTCATAATATAATAATAATAAAATTGTGGTCAACCAGAATGTGACGGCGCATGATTTCGTGGATAGATGCTAATATTTTGGAGGATTTTCCTGCCTCCATCTTTCGAGTATAATTATACGTTGACGGTAGGGGCAACAATATCTACAGCTACTTGGCTGTCTCCATGGCCTCGCGGTAACTTTAATATTCTACGCAGTGAGAGCCTCGTTTCGATGTAGTAATCATCTCGCAACATTCAGGTATTATAAAAGAGACCAACGCAACGTTGTTCCTGTGCTTAATTAAGCACCACATTCTGAATACGTATGGTGACACAGAGGTATGGGTCCCCGCATTCTTTACCTCGGCACCTGTTTCAGTTAGTCTGCTTGAAGCCCCGGTCGAAACAGACCCCCCCCGCCCCCCGTTTACAGTTGAATGGGAGTCCAGAGGAAAGGGCCAGTCTACATGAACTAAATGGACTTACACTGTATTTGACCGATCACAGCGACCGCTTAGTTTGAGGCATAAAATGTCTTCGCCCGCTCGAACATTGGAATCGTGGCTTGAAATTCCATTCAAAGCAAGGATGTCAGTTTGTTTCTATTCTGTGTTTGTGTTAGGAAGTGACCTTGCTACTGCTGATCCCCCGCCCAAGGAATCCTACCGACTCTTACAAGATTAAGAAATTGAAGTGAAATAAAAGAAGGTTTCAAGGATGCCCTATGCTCCAACTGACAGTAAAAGGTATAGAAGAAGAAGAAGAAGAAGAAGGCACTGGATTTGACCGTGTCTACTTTCCACCTGTGAATTAATGAGCTTCAACTGCTGCCACAAGTATCATGGCAGTTAGACGCTGGCGTTAGTTTAGGCGTGTGCGTTGATTTTCCATTTTTTTTTTGTTTCTATTGATCCGACTTGGCCAGTCGGGTCTGACACTTCTTCGACAAATCACTGCTCGAAACCGAAGCGCTTGCTTCGGAAATGGCTTCTCCCGTTGGTCTGAAAATTTCTTTATTCGAATCATCCTACGCATGCGCTAGTAAACGAACCTGTTCCTTGTTTTGTATGCCTTGAGCTTGGAGTGTTGTTACTTTGTCGCACTTAGTGGTTCAGTTGACGCAGATCTTGGGAATGAACGCGTGAGTTTAGTTTGGTTGGGAAGAGGTGTACTCCTAAATTAACATTAACAATTCTCCCTTTCGCGGTAGCCTAGTTGGCTGAGGCACTATGCTACAAGCCGCAAGGTCGCAGGTTTAAGTCCCGATGAGTTCATTGAATTTTTTTCAATTGACATAATTCTTTCAGCGGCACTATGGCTCTGGGGTCGACTGAGTCTCTAACAGAAATGAGTACCAGGAATATTCTTGGGGGTAAAGGGCGGCCGGTGAGTAGGGCTGACAACCTTGTCGCCGTCTATGACCCGATTGTCTAAAAAATGTGGGAACCTCAACATCTCAGAATCTTATGGGCCTCCACGGCCTGTTACAGGGATACCTTTAGTTTTTTCTTACTTCTCCCTCTCCATGTTCAACTTCGTCGATGTGTTAAAATTCACATATTACCTCTCCTTGTTATGGGAACACTCCATGTTTCGGTCCAATTGGCCATCATTATATGTACAAACTGCAGGACACTGCTGCCCTGTTGTCACGCTGCCATATTTTGCATTTTAAAAGTTCACAAAATTTTAAATTACTTTTAAAATGACATACCAATAAAACATACACCAGACCCACAACACGTGCATAAAACAAAATAATCACGAAGTGATATCTTAAAAATAAAACTAACCTATTACATGTTGATTGTAATCAATATGGACGCTGGCGTCTGCTTAGGTACCGGCATCTGTAATTTCAAGTATTGTCTACTTTTTCTGGCTACCCCATCCTATTCTGAGATGCAATCGAGACAGGAACTCGATCCAACGTATCTGCGTCTGTAGGAATATTACAAGTTTGAAGTTTGCACTGTGGATGAGCTGCTTCTCCTTCAGAGCGGTTTCAGCTTAGGTTACGTTGGTTTGGGTCGTTGGATTCTGTAAGCTAAGATGGCGTTATGTTAGGTTAGTTTAAAGTGACCTAACCTAAGTTAAAGTTACTGAGAATAGTGTGGGAATACGTGATTATACTGGATTGTCTACACAGTGCAGAATCATGACTGTATGCTGGCGTCGTTATTGTTGTAATCATCGCATGTTCAGCGTCAACTGTAGCTTTCGTCAGAGTTCATTTTTTTCCCCACATTCATCAGGTTGCTCAATCACTTTTCGGAAATTGTTTAACAACGCCCCATTCCATTCCGAAGCACCTCAATACGTAAGGATTCCATTTGTCTCACAGCCTTAGTCTTATGATTCTCAGTCTCTTTGCCTTGTTTCCGGTTGCCCGAAGAAAATTCAAAAGGAGGGCACTCTCGAATACTTAAATCCTTATCCGCAGTAAAGGATTATTCTGTTTGGTAAGACTGTAGGTTGCCAGTCACGGTAGCCGAGCGGTCTAAGGCATGCACTGTCTTCGCTCGCTCGGAAGCCGGGACCGTTGGTTCCGATCTGTTTCATGTGAGGTACGAACTGAATTCTTATATATTATTCTTATACACTGCCGGTCACGGTAGCCGAGCGGTCTAAGGCATGTACTGTCTTGGTTCGTTTGGAAGCTTGGACCGTGGGTTCGGATCTGTTTCCTGTGAGGTACGGACTGAATTCTTATATATTATTCTTATACACTGCCGGTCACGGTAGCCTAGCCGTCTAAGGCATGTACTGTCTTGGTTCGTTTGGAAGCTTGGACCGTGGGTTCGGATCTGTTTCCTGTGAGGTACGGACTGAATTCTTATATATTATTCTTATAAACTGCCGGTCACGGTAGCCGAGCCGTCTAAGGC
>NW_019719365.1:271590-273573 GCF_002891405.2 Cryptotermes secundus | reverse complement strand
GCGTAAGAGCTAGAAAAACCGAAGTGAACGGAGAAGTTCATGGAGGTAGGCCTAGGCCCACTGGGGCTGTAGGACCAAAGAAGAAAAAACATATAGGTTGTTATATATACATCTCCAGGGGTTACGCGGTAGAGTAATTTGTTGAGGTATTATGCTACAAGCCGGAAGGCAGCGGGTTTGATTCCCGGTGAGGTCATTGAATTTTTCAATTTAACTGATCCTTCCAGCCGCACTATGTCCCTGGGGTCCACTCAGCTTCTAACAGAAATGTGTACCAGGAACTTTCGTTGGGGGTAAAGAGCGGCCGGCGCTTAAGGCCTACAAGCTTACCATCATATGTGAGACGACTGTCAAGAAAATGTGGGAGCCTCGACGTCTCAAAACCCTATGGACCTCCACGGCCTGTTACAGGGATACCTTTACCTTTACTTATATATTAATATATTTTTCCTGTTGCCCCTACTTTGGAGCATAAGGCATCCGTGAATCGCTTTATGTCCATTCATTCATTCATTCATTCATTCATCAATGGTTCCACAGCCCTTCGTTAGGCACTGTCATCTTCTTCAGTTTCGTAATCTCTTTTACACAGAAGGTAAGACACCTTGGACGGGATATCAGCCCGTCGCAAGCCGCTACCTGCANCCGGTGGAGGGTATCACCCCCCGCCCCAAGCCGCTACCTGCACACAGGACAACACAGACATCCGTGCCTTCAGTTGGATTCGAAACCACGATCCCAATGTTCGAGAGAGCGAAGACAGTTCGTGCCTCAGACCCCTTGGCCACTGTGATCAACTGTTATTTATATCGCGAGCGCTAAATATAACGCCCTCCAAATTGTAGAGTTATCTGTCGTTTTGTTTTCTTCCTCCAATGACACCGGTTTATATGCGTATATTGCACAGAAGTTGTAACCTTAAGTATTCAAATTGGATTAATCAGGTTAGAAGTGACTCCATGTTACCTTCACTGTTTATTGGATCATTGGCTATCATCAAGCAATTTAAGGGTCGTGTTCGCTTGCCCCCACACAAATGGGTTCAATGCATATGCTGCGTGACGCTTGTAATAAATTCATCTGTACAGCCGGCCAAACAAGCAAGCCTAAAGCGGCGCTAATTCACGGACGGAGACGCTGGTGTGGCGTGCTCTTGCTTGTTTTATCTGTCGGATTAGTAAACAGCAAGCTTCCTAGCCCCGTCTCAGAAATTTGCCTTTCGGGGGTTTAGTCTGCTCTCTACTTATTTTTATACTAGTCGTCTCAAATATATTGTCCTACATTCTTGAGGTAAATGAACCACATGTGAGGTCAAGCGTACGTAAACAGTTCAATATTTCACACACCGAGGGCCCACGTCGGAACGGAGGAGCTCCGTGTAGGGTTTCAGGTTTCCACGTCGGTGATTATGAACAATGCAATCTTCTGTGATGTGGCGCCGTGTACATCTTGTGTAAATAGACGTTTCAGTGGAACGTATCGCCTCCATCTTCAGGGTAGAAAAATCCGCGAGCGAGCAAACTGCCACCTGCTCACGCTGGTTCCTCGTTCGCGGATTTTTCTACCTTAAAAATTGAGGCAATACATTCCTCTGAAACGTCGGTTTATATAAGATCTATATTGTTCTATATCCCAGAAGACGGCATTGTTCAGAAGAGCTCCACTTTTCGACATGTACGTAAGCAAGTAGAGACAGGACAACACGCTATAGCAAACTGAATTGCAGTAACTTGACGTAATATTAGTCTTAGCCTTTTATAAGGAACTTAAGACTGGTATATTTTAGCACTTTATTATACATGTAAATTTGTCTCTGTGCTTAACTAATTAAGCACTTATACACATTGGATAGGAGGCTGGGTGGACCCCATAGCCGGTCTGGACGACGTAGAGAAGAGAAAATTCTTGATCCTACCAGGACTCGAACTCTTGACTCCTCGGATTCCTGGAGACCAATTCGGCACGGAACAAGTTTCCTAGGAT
>NW_019719365.1:264065-269882 GCF_002891405.2 Cryptotermes secundus | reverse complement strand
TTTACACTACATGTTTCGGCCGCAACCGGCCATCATCAGGTGTATTTTCCACTACGTAGCTGTCACACTGCACACAATCTAAAATCTAAAACACCAGCCTGTCAATTTTGTTTAAAATCTCGCCAACATACGCTCGTCAATTTGATTTTAGAATTCTAATTTAAAATTGAAAATATTATAACTTTTAAAATTCAAATCATAATGGTTATGTCAGTATTGAAATACATATTTACTTATTTTTAACCCATTCAAGAGAGAGAGAGAGAGACAGAAGAGTAGAAAGTAGCTAAAGAGTAGGTGAAAGTGAAAGGTCATAGCAGAAGTGAGAGAGACACTTTTGTGTTTGGTATGGGTGAAGAAAAGCTTCCAGGCTTCGTCTGCTTGTCTCTCTGTTGAGAGCAGAGTGAAAGTGAAGACGTTGGAAAGGTTAGACGCAGTGGCTTAAGAGAGGGGTCGGATAAGTTCGATTTCTGAAGTAATGAATTGTATACATTTTAAAATATAATTTAGTGACGTTGATATTAAATGGGCTTTATTTTGAATAATTTAATTCGTGAGGGTTAAATGAGAAGCACACAATGTCAACTTGCAACTTCGGAACTATCAGAGTAGTTGTTTACACAGAGGATAACCTTGTCCATAGGACCTGCCGGATGCGTACTGGCTTACAGCCACCAGTCCAGGCAAGCAAAGGAACATGGAGGACTTTATAACTTCTCCTTAAAGAATGTGGCCTTACTTCACTGATAAACTGAATTATAGAACAAAATGTGAAAGACAAAAATGTAAAGCTGTCCCTGTAACAGTCCGTGAGGGCCCATAGGGCTGTGAGACGTCCTGGCTCTCACATTTTGAGACAATCGGCTCACAAATGGAAGTAAGGGTGTCAGCCTTACGCCCCGGGCGCCCTTTACCCTCCAGGAAGATTCCTGGCACTCGTTTCTGTTACAGGCTGAGTCGAACTCAGGGCCATTGTGCGGCTGGAAGGAATACGTCATCTGAAAAGCTCTCCTCATCGGCAATGAAACCCGCGACCTTCCGACTTGTAGCGTAGTGCCTCAACCAATTACGCTGCCGCGTGCCCCATAAATTATGTGTCACGTATAGAAATACGTTCGTAATTGAACTACATGTCTAGAAGAAGAAGACATTGGTTACTGACAATTCATATAACATAATCAGTAATACAGTACATATTGTCACGTGTTTAGCGTCTATAGACGCGTTTGGATCCCAAACTGGATTTATTTGACACACACTTAACTACAAAAAACTACGATAGTCTCACAGATTTACACACTAAAATGATCACTGTAACTACAGCAAACTAAAAGTCTCCTCAGACGTCACGCTCCGTTACTTGGAAGCGGCTTCCAATAGCGGACGTTCCCCTTCCTCTCATTTCCCGAGCTGTCCTTGTCCTCAGCTACAAGCCCAAAAACGGATCGCACAGAAAACGCCTCCTCATGTTCTCTCATTGGCGGGGAAACAAAGTGTTCACAGAGCTGTTCCTTAGCAACGTCTGTCATACTCTCGCCTGTTTCCGATGTTCTATTAGTTCCCAGATCGTCCGTTGTCGTGGTAGTCGTCAGGGCATTGATTAGACCCTCACTGAAAATCGAAAATCACCTACATCGTGCTTAAAATTTCTGTCTACGGTCTTCTAGTCTGTAACTCCGTTCCGCTTGGAGACAGCGTAACGTTTCGTGGGAACATATCACCTACATTACTAAATGCAACCTGCTTCTCCTGTTTCTTGCTTAGTTTTCCTTTCGACCCTGAAGATGGAAGCGATATTTTCCTTCGAAAAGTCTGCATCTTTCCGAACTGTGCTGTGTTACATCTCAAAAGACTGAACTCTTCGCCGTCCACTGATGATTTGTAGCATAAATTTTGGCGTTTTGTACAGAAAAATAAATTGTACATTACGACAGGAAATGAAGGTACGCAACAACTGAATGTAAGCGGCGTTTGATTCTGCGGAAGCCACCTCCACGCTCTTCTCCTAGGGCGGTCTAACGCTGAGTGCGTCTAACCCCTTGTTAGGTAGGCTACCTACAATCACGCGGGGTAGATCCCGAAGACCTGTTGTCTGATTTGCATGCAATGAAGTACAAGACGTTTGAGCGCGTTGTATGGAGCCTGGCGAATGCAATGAGGCAACAGATGTTAACATTTCACGTCACAATTGGTTTGACCTCAGATCGCATTGGGCTGGATACACATACTCCAGATGGGATTGTCTGAGCGCTAAAGTGGAGTTAGTTGCCCGTGACATTGTTTTTAGAATCACTAAAGCTGAAATACCATTCTTGAATCCCCTATTTCTTAACATATAACGTACAAAAATAATAAATTATTTAGTTAATATTTCAGATTTGTGCCGAAGAGAGATGAAGTGACAGGAGATTGCAGGAAACTGTTTAATGAGGAGCTTCATAATTTATACTCTTCTCCAAGTATAATCAGAATGATCAAATCAAGGAGAATGAGGTGGGTAGGGCATGTAGCACGAATGGGGGAGAAGAGGAATGCATGTAGGATATTGGTGGAAAAGCCAGAAGGAAGGGGGCCACTGGGAAGACCAAGGAGTAAGTGGGTGGACAATATTAAAATGGATTTTAGATAAGATGGTATGGTATGGATAGGATTGATCTGACTCAGGATAGGGACTAGTGGAGGGCTCTTGTGAACAAGGTAATGAACCTTCGGATTCCATAAAATATTGATAAATTTTTGAGTAGCTGCAGAATTGGCGGCTCCTCCAGAAGGGCTCAGCTCCATGAGTGAGTAAGTAAGTAAGTTAATATTTCAGACACATTTTAACGTGAACGCCTGTAATTACTGTACAAGATAAATAAAGCAAACCTAACACTATAACAGGCCGTGGAGGCCCATAGGATTGTGAGACGTCGAGGCTCCTTCATTTTCTAGACAGTCTCTTATAGGTGGCGTCGGTCGCCCTTTACCCTCCAGGAAGATCCCTTGCATTAATTTCAGTTGAAGGCTGAGTCGAACCCAGGGCCATAGTGCGGCTGGAAGGATTAGGTTAACTGAAATATCCAGTGACCTCATCGGGAATCGAAACCGCGACCTTCTGGCTTGTAACGTATTGCCTCAACCAACTACGCAACCACGTGCCCCTTGAAATAACAGTAACTATTTTTCTTTAATTTCGTTAGTGTGGGAGTGGAGTTGAACTGGGTCCACTCGGCACGCCGGACACTGATTGGCCTATTGTACCTACCCCGGGTGATTATGACGATGGAGAATTTTGTGGAATGAAGATTGGCAGGGGAAACCGAATTACTCGGAGAAAACCCGTCCCAGTTCCATTTTGTCCGCCACAAATCCCACTTGCCCAGACCAGGGATCGAATCCGGGGCCGCTGCGGTGGGAAGCCAGCGACTAACCGCTTGAGCTACGGCGCGGCGGCATTTAATTTTACATTACAGAACGAGGACGCCGCAATACGAAGGTAGCGCTAGTGAAGCGCAGGCATATATCGACATACGAGCAGACAGACTGCGGCGGTTTTAATCGATAAGCTGTTGTCTTGCAGGGCCGAAACATATCACAACAGTAAAATAAAATCACATTTTAAGAAGTTTAAACATGATTTGTGATGATTCTTTAATATAAAATTTATAATGCATTAGAGAAAGAAAGAAGTGAACGAGCGATGCGTCATTGAAACAGGTGCTGAAATCTAATACATATCAGGATAACATAAAACTGAAAGAAAAATGAATTGTGAAGGTGTGAACAGGAGCCTATCAGCTCAAGAGAGGTTTCAGTGACAAGTTCTGATTACGTTCTTGATGTATACTCTACGAGTATTCCCGTAACAGTCGCTCTTAGTTCGACTGAGTAAATGACAATTTCAGGTGATGTATAACAGCTTGAGATAAGAAAGCAGAGAGTTTTCTGTATATCAAGTTTCTGACGGAGATATGCCAGTCTTGTTCTGAACATATGTCAGCTGTTCTTGTACCGCAAATGATCTATTTCTTTCTTCTTCACTTCGCATCTAGTTTAAATCAACACACACGAACACGCAAGTTAAATTACGAGTTGACATAGCGCACCGCAGTTCCTTCCTACACGTCTTCAGCTTTCGGCTGACGGATTTGCACTTTCCATGTGGTGGGGATTGATTTGATTTTAATTATTTGAAGCTTATTAAACGATGCTGCCTGTAACTTAGGCTAGGCCTATATTGATTTGAATGAGTGGATGAAAATGAAAAGTGAATAGGATGGGCTATGGAAGGAAGCGATCATGACCTCTTATAATGTACTCTCGTGGTATTTGACTACAGTTCTTGAGGAAGAACACGGGAATCCTCGCTATTATCGGCGCCCTGGCCAAGTTTTGAACCAGATACCTACCCTTTGTGGTCTAGTGATCAGAATTCCTGATTACAGATCCAGAGGTCCTGGGTTCGATTCCCGGCGCTACCAGATTTTCTGTGAAGTATTGGGTCTGGAACGGGGAACATTCAGCCTCGTAAGGATAAATGAAGAGCTATTTCAAAGAAATAGCGGCTCCGGTCTAGAAAACCGAAATTAACGGCAGTGCGAATCCGTTACGTTGACCACGCGACACCCTCTATCCGTTAAAAGTTGTCACTAACGTCGCCGACAAGCGGCGGTCGCTCTGTCGGTATAGTTCGCTTACGAACTAAAGGCCACAGAGTGTTGACCTCCCGAATACCTCAGAAATGTTGCCGCTTGAGCCAGTTGTGTTGGCTCCCCTCACGGGCTACTCAGTTATTTCCAGATGCGGAGATCTTGTAACGAAGGATTTCGGAGGTTGGAGAAATTNAAATAACCGTGTGCTAACATACAATAAGTGAATTAGTGTGACGCAGCAAACTGCTTAGGAAACAACATAGCATGCCATAGAGGAAGACGGGCCAAAAACACGTAGCTTCCACAACGATCCAACCACCGCAACGAGCGACCAGGTGGANGAGAACTGTTGATAACACACTCGGGACTGTCGCATTACAACTCAACTCGGCGACTGCCCACATTACAACTAACTGGTAGCTGCTGTGCAGTTCCCTTATATATCCGCAGTGGTGCCTGTTGCGTGCCACGTCACAGTAGGAAGCGATTCGGGGTTACCGTGGCGTCACCGCGCCTTGCGCGTTGCATAGCTACCAGAATGCGGGGGCTCGGCTAACTTCGGCTCCGCTTGTGACGTCACCGCGGGGAGAGTGGCGGGGTGATGACTCGCCTATTACGCGAGCGCTACGTTACCGCCACGTGCCGCTGGGGAGGTAGCTGTCAACATGTCACACTATCTATCTATCTATCTATCTGTCTACAGACGTCGAGCAGTACGGACGTGTTTTACCAGCTCTCCGTAAACCTCGTGTAGAAAGTGAAAGTCATAACTCACAGTGTGCTACGACTTAACTAACTTTACATAGTTGTGAACGTTCTGGAAATCATACTACTACATAAATTACAAATAAAATAATAAAATAAAAATAACCGTGTGCTAACATACAATAAGTGAATTAGTGTGACGCAGCAAACTGCTTAGGAAACAACATAGCATGCCATAGAGGAAGACGGGCCAAAAACACGTAGCTTCCACAACGATCCAACCACCGCAACGAGCGACCAGGTGGATGAGATGGAAGATAGTCGTCCCAATGGCAACAACAACAACAACAATAACAACAACGACAATACTTGTACAACAACCACGGTAAGGAACATGTCGGCTTATGTGATCACTGTAAACATGAGTACCAGCAACGGTGCACATAACGGAACCACTACAACCAAGGACATGCAGCAA
>NW_019719365.1:261494-264041 GCF_002891405.2 Cryptotermes secundus | reverse complement strand
CTATCTATCTATCTATCTATCTATCTATCTATCTATCTATCTATCTATCTATCTATCTATCTATTGTCGCGTATTTGGTGTATAACGCGACAAATAACCTCACGCCGTAGAGATCGTTAATTGGTTTATTGAACAATCTACAAATATCGGCTACAATTACTTATCACACAGTTGCGGGGTTTCACACTTTATAACCCTAATCGCATTAATCTGTTAACACTGTTGCGGGGTTTCACACTTTATAACCTTATGCGCAAATCAGCTCACTCTGTGTTCAGTAGCCTACACGTTTACAGTAAGGGAGCTATGTATCACTGTATCACACACTCCAAATTACACAATCACACACACGTCCGGTTCTTCTTTCCGCGACGGCTGCTATACTCCAACTGTAGTCGGCTGACTGCAGAACTGTTGATAACACACTCGCGACTGTCGCATTACAACTCAACTCGGCGACTGCCCACATTACAACTAACTGGTAGCTGCTGTGCAGTTCCCTTATATATCCGCAGTGGTGCCTGTTGCGTGCCACGTCACAGTAGGAAGCGATTCGGGGTTACCGTGGCGTCACCGCGCCTTGCGCGTTGCATAGCTACCAGAATGCGGGGGCTCGGCTAACTTCGGCTCCGCTTGTGACGTCACCGCGGGGAGAGTGGCGGGGTGATGACTCGCCTATTACGCGAGCGCTACGTTACCGCCACGTGCCGCTGGGGAGGTAGCTGTCAACATGTCACACTATCTATCTATCTATCTACAGACGTCGAGCAGTACGGACGTGTTTTACCAGCTCTCCGTAAACCTCGTGTAGAAAGTGAAAGTCATAACTCACAGTGTGCTACGACTTAACTAACTTTACATAGTTGTGAACGTTCTGGAAATCATACTACTACATAAATTACAAATAAAATAATAAAATAAAAATAACCGTGTGCTAACATACAATAAGTGAATTAGTGTGACGCAGCAAACTGCTTAGGAAACAACATAGCATGCCATAGAGGAAGACGGGCCAAAAACACGTAGCTTCCACAACGATCCAACCACCGCAACGAGCGACCAGGTGGATGAGATGGAAGATAGTCGTCCCAATGGCAACAACAACAACAACAACAACAATAACAACAACAACGACAGTACCTGTACAACAACCACGGTAAGGAACATGTCGGCTTATGTGATCACTGTAAACATGAGTACCAGCAACGGTGCACATAACGGAACCACTACAACCAAGGACATGCAGCAAATAACCTGTAATACACCTCAACAGACACCCTCCCCACCTACTCCCATCAACACAACACACAAACACAGTGAAACATCCACCAAAACCGTAACATACGCTAGCCAGACTAACTACACCCCACACAGAAAATTTGGAGTAATTTTCGAAGCTGTAGATGGCTTCACGATTGAGCAATACCGTATGTCAGTAGCGGACAGTATTGGAGGCAGTGACTTAAGATACGCCTCAAGGCTGAGTGGCGGAAGAATCTGCGTGTATCTTGCCGCAGAGTCTTACGTTCTGGAAATATGTGCTAATGGCGGAATAAACATAGACGATACATACATTCAGTGCAGGCCGTACATTGTGGCATCCAAAAGAGTGGTACTCAGTAATGTTCTGCGCGACATGCCTGATGACTCACTGATACCGCTACTGCATAACTTTGGGAAACCTATGTCCCGTCTCTCACAGCTCTCGATCTCCACAGCCCATCCAGACCTAAAACATATAAAATCCTTCAGAAGAATGGTTTACATTATAGTACCTGACATGAAAAGAATCCCATCTACAACAAACGTAGATCACGAAGGGGTAAATTATGTAATTTACGTCACGTGTGATGACATCACCTGCAGCAACTGTCATAAACCAGGCCACGTCGAAAAAATTTGCCATACAAAAGCACAGTCAAGGTTAGGCCCCATCACCTTTGCGGACCTGGCAGCAGGAAGAAGAACAACACACCCTCAACGCCCCACTCCACAATCCGTCAGCACAACAACGCCGGACGCCAACACGAAGCAGCAAGCAAACACCATGGACAACACAACGATTTTCCCTGTACTTACGCCGCCACGACAGAGACTCCGACCAACGGAAAACACAAACATAACAAAAATTCAGAATAAAGATCACGTTGCCTTCACGTCGAAGCCTCAGGCTCATCAAACTCCCAAGCAGACTGACGAACGGCAACAGCATACGGAACACCACCAAGCGTGGGAGAGAATGGACGATGCAACATCAGAACCCTGCACCCCCCGACCCACACCCCAAACTTTCGAAACGAAGAAAACTAACCGAAGACACAAACAACAGCAACAGCATCCACAAAATACACAGGAATCAATGGAAACAATAGAAGGGAAAGATTTCACTGATTTGGAATCGCTACTCTCTGACGAATCTGAAGACCTGCAAGAGCCACCCAGAAATACGACGACAACAATGCTAAGAGACAGAACAATGATTGCTGATCACAAACACACTATGCGAAAACTTGAAAGAACAAGGCAAGCAACCCATATCAATTAACA
>NW_019719365.1:258050-259526 GCF_002891405.2 Cryptotermes secundus | reverse complement strand
TACTGAACACTGACTACAAGCTAATAACACGCGCCCTCGCCAAACGACTGACAGCAGTGCTCCCCCAACTCATCACCTCTGCTCAGAGCTACTGTATACCCAACAGAAGCATTCACACCAACCTACACCTTATCCGGGACTCCATAGACTGCGTCAACCAACACGATTTCCCACTCGCAGTCATATCGCTAGATCAAGCCTCCGCGTATGAGTGCGTCGAACACCCATACATATTGCATGTACTAGAAAAGTTCGGATTCGGCAAAACCTTCATTAAAACATACGCACAATATACCACAATGCCCAAGGGCTAGTGAAGACCAGCGGTGTGCCCTCAGCCTCCTTCCCATATGCCAGAGGAATGCGACAAGGAGACCCCCTCTCCGGACCACTATACACTCTAACCATTGAACCCTTCCTACTAATATGTAACAATAACCTTCAGAAGTATGGACTCACAGTACCCTCCAACCTCCACCGACCACAGAACACTCGTCACCACTACATATGCGGATGAAGTCACTGCCTTCATCACTCAAAACGATGGTTTTCTGCAACTACTACACACTTCCATGACCTATGGAGGCCTATCAGGTGCCACACTCAACGTACAGAAGTCAACAGGATTATTCGCAGGGAACTGGAGAACACGCACAGACAATCCCTTGGGATTCCAATGGAGTACACAAGGAGGGAAGTTCCTTGGAATCTACCTTGGAAACACAGCAGCATGGCAACAGCAAAACTGGTCTGAACTGGAAACCAAAACTAGAACGGTACTTCATCAATGTACGAAAACCTATACTGCGTCTTTCCAAGACCGGAAACGCACACTCAACCAAATAGTCCGCGCCAAACTCACTCGTGTAATCACAATACTACAACCCACCAGCGACTTTCTGAATACAATGGAGAAACTAATGGTACAGTTCATATGGCAAAGACAGCACCTGAAACATCCCAACTTCGTTTATGGAAAACTAGAAGACGGCGGAATAGGAGTCCATCACCTCCCTAGCCGCACCCAAAACCTAAGAATCACATTCCTAACCAAATTCATCACCAACAAAAACAGAGGGAACGCATGGCACTTCCAGGCTCATAACATCCGAGCATATGCCCCAGCAATAGAAGCAGAGGATATCCTCAAGCTAAGGCTAAAACCAGCCAAATATTCAGCAATGCCATCTTTCTACGCTAGCGCCTTGAAGGCCTGGCACACCATGAACCCCATCCAAAACCCCAACTTACAATCCTATTACAACCTAAGGAGCACCCCCATACAAGATTCCACACTCCTAACCCCACACATCTCCGGCCACACGTTGAATTTTGAAATGACCTGGAACCAACTAAGCATCAACTACGTAGGTGAACTAATCAAGGACAACGGTGAATGGATACAAATAGAGGACATAAACACGGAAGAATGCACCCAACCAACCATCCGCAGACTGAAAGCCAATCTGAAAAAAG
>NW_019719365.1:203696-257486 GCF_002891405.2 Cryptotermes secundus | reverse complement strand
ATCTATCTATCTATCTATCTACCCCAAGGGCTAGTGAAAATCAGCGGTGTGCTCACAGCCCCCTTCCCATATGCCAGAGGAATGAGACAATGAGACCCCCTCCCCGGACCACTTTTCACTCTAACCATCGAACCCTTCCTAGTAATGTGTAACCACCATCTTCAGAATTATGGACTTAAAATACCCTCTTCCGTCCACAGAACACTCGTCAACACTGCATATGCGGATGACGTCACTGTGTTCATCAGCCAAAATGAAGGATTTCCACAACTACTACACATTTTCATGGCTTATGGAGCCCTTTCAGGTGCCACACTCAACATACAGAAGTCAACGGGATTATTCGCAGGGAACTGGAGAACACGCACAGACAACCCCTTAGGATTCCAATGGAATACACAAGAAGGAAAGTTCCTTGGAATCTACCTTGGCAACACAACAGCCTGGCAATAGCAAAACTGGTCCGAACTGGAAACCAAAACCAGAACGGTACTTAATCAATGGGACAAAATCTCCTACACTACCTCCTTCCAAGACCGGAAACTTACACTTAACCAAACTAACGCATGTACTAAGTACACCCCGCGGATCATAAAGCCATAGACATCTCGTGTGACAATTTAAGAGAAAAGGGAACCAACCCATATCGACTACAATTTTGTCGAAATTTTTCAAAGCCTGTAGGCGACAGAAGGACCCCAGAACAATAGCCAAAGAATATACGTCCAGTATCACAGGACTTACCAACATGCTGGAAGAAAATCTGTTCCATGCGAAAAACTACAAGAAGAAAAAAAGGAACACATGCTACACCGACCATAGGATATGTTTCAGGCCTTTTCATCATGGTCGAAGTCCTAACACTTAACACAAGAAACATCAAAGAAGAGACGAAAGAAATCCAACTTGCTTTGAATGCTAAAAGGCAAAAAGCAGATATCCTCCTACTGCAAGAAAAAACCTCTCTGACATGACAGTATTACCGGGACTCCCTTTGTACACGGTGATACAGTACCCAGCAATACAATCAGGATCAGGGACAGCAATAGTCATACTCACAGAACTGAAACCCAATGAATTAATTCATTCCCACCTCACCAGCGTAACACGCTGCCTACAAACATGCCACATTACCCTGTAACACACAGAACTCCAGCTCATAAATATTTACATGCCAATTAATTCAACCCGAGCAATGACAGTAATTAACAACTTGGAGAAACATATGAAGAATATTCCTCTAGACAGGACAATAGTCACCGGGGGAGACTGGAATGTCACCATAGAGGCACGTGACAGAGAACACCATTTGGAAACCTCACATCCCTTGTACATCAACTGGCAAACTTAACCTTTATACACAAGATAGTAGATGTATGGAGAAGATTTCACCCATACAGCAACCAATTCACATACCGTGGGAACCAGACAACTAACCCCAACTCCAGACTAGACCGAATATGTATTTCAGACAAATGGCTTCACCAAAAACACTCCTCCCAAATATGTCCGTGGTTTGCAGACCATGCAGGACTCTCCTTCGATATACTGACACCCACAAAAAAAAACAGCGAACAGCTTTCTGGAGATTCAGAATCACGCTTCTCAACGATAGACACTTTGTTGACTTCATTACAACAACAATAAAGTGTTATACCATATTATCAAATGAAGGAAAGAATATACACGAAATATGTGATGAAATGAAGCAAGAAATTAAGTTACAGGCACGCAGGTATGACGACCACCAAAGGCAACAGAAGGAAAAAACAATATTCAGAACTAGAACAACAAATCAGCTATCTAACTGTGGAACAAGAACTTACAGAAGCAGAAGAAAGCGTCCTTAATTCAGTAAGCACCACACTACAAAACAAATTTCAGCAAGATGCCCAACGACAAATGGTAAAAAGTACAACCTAAACAAACACCCAAATGCACCTTCCTACACATTTGCCCCCACAGAATCTTTCACATCCAACAGCCGCAGCTTCAAGCCATAAAAGTGCATGACAGCCTTCTAAGCGAACCTAATAAAACAGAACTACGGAAATACTTCAAAGAATTCTATAGCACGAAAGGACACAAACCAGAAACAAGGGATGACATCTTTGCCAACTTACCGTCTCTTGATCAAGAAAGAAGTGTAAAATGCGATGCACCCCTCACCATAAAGGAGCTGACTACAGCGATCCAAAATTCAAATCCAGGGAAATCACCCGGCTGGATGGGCTCGCATAAGAACTGTACAAGAAGTTCTTCAATGAACTTGGCCTTCTTCTCTTACGAGTTGCAAATATCAGTATGCAAGAGGGAAAACTGCCAACTTCTATGCTTAATGGTATAGTAACCCTTGTCCCCAAAAAAGGAGACCTCACACTGTTATGAAACTGGAAACCAATAACGCTACTAAATACTGACTACAAATTAATAACAAAATGTCTAGCCAGAAGAATAACATCAGTGCTTCCAAATCTTATCACCACAGACCAAAGTTATTGTATACCAAACAAAACCACTCATACCAACTTGCACCTTATCCGAGACGCCATAGACCATGCCAACATGCACGATCTGCCGCTTGCAGTCATATCGCTTGACCAAGCCTCAGCATATGCCTGCGTGGAACACCCTTACATCTTCTACGTACTGGAAATGTTCGGCTTTGGAAATAATTTTACTCAGAACGTACGAACTGTGTACCGCAATGCGCAAGGACTGGTGAAGACTAACGGCACACTCACAGCGCCCTTCAAATATGGAAGAGGAGTGCGACAAGGCGACCCCCTCTCCGGGCCACTTTTCTCCTTGACAATTGAGCCTTTCCTCTTATTATGCAACCAAAAGGTACGAGATTACGAACTTAAAATACCATCACTCAACAATAGAACACTGGTCACCAGCGCATATGCAGACGACATCACCGTGTTCATTAACCAAGATGAAGTTTTTCCACACTTGCTGCGAAACTTCGTGGTTTATGGTGCTATATTAGGAACTAAAAGTACTTTAAACATACAAAAATCAAGCGGACCTTTTGTAGGCCGGTGGAGAAACAGAATAGACCGCCAGTTGGGCTTCCAATGGAGTGAACAGGGCGGAAAGTACCTGGGAATCTACCTAGGCAACACAGACGATTGGCAGCAACAAAATTGGACACAACTTGAAATCAAGATACGAGCAATACTACGAAAGTGGGAACAAGTACCGCAAGCCACGTCATATCCTGACAGATAACAAATACTCAACCAACTATTTGGAGCCAAAATGACACACGTACTGACCATAGTCCATCCCACCACCACATTTCTAGACACGATGCACAAGCTGATAGTCAATTTCACATGAGGGGGCAAACACTGGAAACATCCTGAGTTCGTATATGGAAGACAGGAAGACGAAGTAATAGGCGTGCACCACCTCCGAACCCGCATTAAAACCATCCGCTTCAACATTTTGCAAAAGTTATAACCAGAAATAACATACAGAATGCGTGGTCTTCCAAGCAAACAACGTCAGGATATGTGTCACAGGCCTACACGCAGAAGCCGTGCTCAAACTGAACCTGAACCCAGCGCGCTTTCCCAGAGACACCCTTCTGCGCCAGCGCATTCGAAGCCTGGCACAATACTTCCAGGCAAACATCAGGATGTATGCCCCAGGTCTACACGCAGAAGCCGTGCTCAAACTGAACCTGAGACCAGCGCGCCTTCCCATACTGACACTCTTTTGCGCCAGCGCAATCGAAGCCTGGCACGGTACTTCCAGGCAAACATCAGGATGTATCCCCCAGGTCTACACGCAGAAGCCGTGCTCAAACTGAACTTGAGCCCAGCGCGCCTTCCCATACTGACACCCTTTTGCGCTAGCGCACTCGAAGCCTGGCACGGTACTTCCAAGCAAACGACATCAGGATGTATGCCCCAGGCCTACACGCAGACGCCGTGCTCAAACTGAACCTGAACCCAGCGCCCTTTCCCAGACTGACACCCTTCTACGCCAGCGCACTCGAAGCCTGGCACGACATTAGACCCATTGTTAACCCCAACCTACAGTCTCTTGAAGACCTAAAACACATTCCTTTGCGCGACTCCACCCTCATGACCCCACATATTTCCGGCCACAAAATTCTGTTTGACGAAGCTTGGAAGGCTCCAAATATAACCTACATAGTAGACCTAATCACGGAGAATGGCCACTGGAAAGAACTAAAAGACATCGACACAACACACTGTTCCCAACCGACCATCCGTGGACTGGCAGCAAACCTACGAAAAGCAGAAGCCTTTTTCCACCACAATTATCCAAACCTCTTACTGAAGACCACTTCCTTAACACAACCCCCCAGCCCTTACGTCATAAAACAACCAAGCGGCCAACTGACTCCCCTCCCCATACACAAACGCAGGGCATACAACCAATTATTCAAAGCCAACATAGACAAAAAAGCAATGGTCAACGGAGAATGTCATTGGCAACTGGGAAAACTTCAGTGGAAAGCAGTATTTCACCACCCCATTATAAGCAAAGACGGCGACTTCTCATGGAGGATGCTACACAAGAGGATAGCCACACCGCAACAGCTGCACAAATGGGGCAAGAAGGACACACCAGACTGCCCCTGGTGCCCAGGCACAACAGGGACGGCGGATCACATGTTCTTCGACTGCCCCACAGTCACAGCCTTCTGGGGCCGTCTAACCAAGACGCTCCATGACCTGCTGGGCCCCCACCCATTGCAAAAGAAGCAAATATTATATGGATACCCCAAACTAGATACCACACCCCAACAACTTGCCAATTACTTAATAGCCCTAGCCAAGACCACTGTATACAAGACATACCTAGCAACGAAGAACACCCACGAAAAACCACCAGACTACCAACGCATGTACCGTATAAGGCTGCAGTTCCGACTAAATCTAGAAATGCACTACAGCATATGGCAAGATGGCGTCGAGGCGTTCGAGAGGTACTGGCTGCACAAACACATACTTGGAAAGATTGAAGAGGGACGGATTATACTCAACAGACAGATCTAATACTACTGTAGCACATCAACTGCGCGTAAAATTCAGTACACATTTAAATATATGTTATTTACCTTCATTTACGTGTTGTGTTGTAAGAATTATTGTCATTGTTAACCACATATTTTTAAAGAAAGAAATAAATAAAAAAGTCTATCTATCTATCTGTCTACCTATCTACGTTGCCACAACCCCAGGCCAGTGCTGCTACCAAAACGGCGTAACGAGGCCACACAACCAGCGAGCTGACGGGGTGACAGCAAATAGAGTCTAAGGAACCCCCACTGGGCAAACCGCTTTACAAGTGATGCAACCAACAAGGGACAATGAAAGTAGCATATACCAGACGTGGAAAAACTGCGGCTCGCGGACTGCGTGTGGCTCTTCTGAATGATTATTGCTGCTCGAGAAGAAAAGAATAATTATGAACCTGTGGAGAGCGTGTGCCCGAACGCCTGTGTCATCCATTCCACGTGTGTTTTCGGGTCCTGTGTTTCTGAACGTTGTCATATGTGGCTCCCATGTTCAGTAAGTTTGGCCAACCATGGCATATGTACGTACTAAACTGCTTAGCTACCGGTGACAACTTGCAATGACTGATGGTGCTTTAATCAGTCTGTCTGTATGACGTCATTTAGTGCTTGTTGTAATCAAGTTGACGACACAGTGTATCGATTTTTGGAATAAGGATATTTAAGTTGCCAGACAAGAGAAAGTTATTGCTTTATTGAAGAAGACAAATGAACTGTTGTGACTTCCTGCTAATGCAATTTTTTCAGTAATTATTTTTATGTGCGGATTAGAGACGAGTCCAGTGGAGGGCTCTTGTGGGCAAGGTAATGAACTTTTCTGGTCCTATAAAATAATAATAAATTCTTGAGTAACTGAGAGACTAATGGCTACTTAATAAGGATTAAGTTCCATGGAGCTAGTTAGTAGGTTAGTTGGTTAGTCAGTCAATCAGTTAGTTAGTTAGTTAGTTAGTTAGATACTAAGTTTTATAAGCTAGAATGTCACAAAATGTCACAAAATGTCACAGAGGTTAGAACTTGGAAGGGCTTTGTGAATACAAAATATCAGGGAAAAAAGTTCTGGGAAGAATAATTAGCATGAGGAAGAGAAAGCAGGGAAAGAAAACCAGACAGTTGGTAGCTTCATAACAAGTAATCCCCAACTCCTGCTTTTAGGGTATACAAAAATATGAGATAAATATCACGTATGTAGCAAGAAAGGTAAAAATCTATCAAACATTCCAGCTCTTATTCAGAACCAAAGAATAAGCGAAGTAAGGAACCAACCCCTTTGTTACCTGCTTCTTTCTGGTCTCTTGCTTGGGTCTTTTACGACCTTGAAGATGGAAGCTGTATTTTCCTCAGAAAGCTCTGTTGACTTTTAACGAACTGCACAGCGATGTATTCCACTTCATACATTTCCCTCCTCGTTCTTTCACCCTGATACAACGCTTCTTTCATATCAGCAGCCAGGTAAGGGTGTATCAGCGGCATTGGTTCGAATCAGTGCTGTTGATACACGTACATGATTCAGCGTGACGCCATGGCTTAGCTTACCAGCTGCCTTTTAATAGAATCCCCTCTGCTACTCTTTATTTTTTAATTATTTTAATTCGCTTATTGGGGGGGGGGTGGAGTCCAACCGGGCCCACTCGGCACGGCGGCCACTGATTGGCCTGTCCCGGGTGATTATGATGATGGAGAATTTGGTGGAATGAACATTGACAGGGGAAACCGAAGTACTCGGAGAAAACACGCCGCAGCTCCACTTTCTCCACCACAAATCCCACTTGACCAGACCCGGGATTGAACCCGGGTCGCCGTGGTGGGAAGCCAGCGACTAACTGCTTGAGCAATGGCGTGGCCTTTTCTTCTACTCTTAGTTCATGAAACAATTTTGTTTCTAAGTCTCTTTATTACGAAATTAAAAAGGTTATAAGAAAACACTTTTGTGCTACAGGTAAGAGACAACTTTCGAAATGGCTTCATTTAGCAAGGGCTATTCGCCTTACTGGAATCCACTGTCTCATTACATTTTAATGAATTTTATCATCATGGTCACAGAGCATTACTCATTCTTTTTATAGATCCCATTTCCTTGTTCTCCTTCTTTATCATTTCTCTCTATCCTGTCAAGACAGAAAAACAACACAAAGATACCAAGATGAATTCTTCTGTGATGTCTTCCATTCTGATTTTTAAAGTCTTTTTATCCCACGGCAGGTCTGATGTACATGTCACGCTTTGTAAACTCACCGTGTGGACGTGGACGAGGAAGGACGTGCAATATGAGGCCCTTCAGTGGAAGAGTGGTTTATATCTTCTTTAGACTCCCTCTTGGCTCAGTTTCTTAAAGCCAATTAAGGACCCGAATCTTTGAAAACAAGAGCTCCGTTGGCTACTAACAAGGAGTACAATTTTTTAAATTTATTCAAGCTAATCATGTCTCCCTGCCATTTTGGGAAGCGGGTTGGGGGGTGTTATCATTTACTTTACAGTCAGTATCTGTCTGTCTATCTATCTATCTATCTATCTATCTATCTATCTATCTATCTATCTATCTATCTATCTATCTATCTATCTATCTATCTATCTATCTATCTATCTATCTGTCTGTCTAACTGTGACTCCACAGTCCTTTATTAAGCCTTGGCCGCTTTTCAGGTTCTTTTTCCCATACGCAGTCGGTAGGACCCCTTGGACGGGGATCAGGTCGTCGCAAGGCCGGTACCTATACACAGAACAACACAAACGAAGAATAATCGCAAACAGACATTCATGTCTCGAGTGGGATTCGAGCCCATGATCCCGATGTTCGAGAGGACGAAGGCCGCTGTGATCGTCATGACAAAATCTGGGCGCCTATTATACTAGCATCGCCGATAGAACTAGTGCGGAGTCTACCGCTACAAACATGATAATGGTTTAATTCACCATAAGAGTACTGTCACATGTATGAGTGACTTATAGAATGGGTCCTGGATTTGATGATTGGATTTATTGACCATCTATACACACCACTCGGAACTACAGGCAATTACAGCGCTATCTCTGTTCTACAGCCTTCAGAGTTCACCGATGCACACTCACTAAAGTTTTCAGCCTTCACTATTCGTATCCTGGCAACGGATTTGTAACCGTTTCACTGTAGCTTCAAATCACGTATGAAGTCGTCTTTTCACAGTCTAATTCCTTCCTTGCTATTTTTCTGCCATTGCCAATTCCTCCACTCCCAAGCCCATATCCTGGCAACCTCGTGTCTCGAAACACGATTAACTCTTCTCAACTGAACTGTTCTTTATAAGCACTTTGCACGGACCACGCAGAAAACACAACCTCTCTAATGTTGGGAAGGCGTGTTTACAACGGCGCTGCTTAGCAACGGAAGTTACTTAATATTTGCTTACGTATTTGTTCACGGGGAAATGTGTTTATCTAGCCGTTGCCTAACAATGAACATCTAATCTGACTCCACTATATCGGCTTTCGGGCGTCATATCACAGTACTAATATGATAGCTATGAGAAACGATTAAGATATCGACAGAGTCATTGCATAAACTGACTGAGATTATTTCCGGGAATCACTTGGTTTAGGCCAAGATCACTTACTATTAAGTTTTTTCCAATTCATTATTCATCTGTCATCATACCATTCGACGTCATATAATCTGGCTAGTGATAATTCTTATAAAACACACAAAAACAAAGAACAATTAGGGAACGAATAAAGTTGGCAGTACTGAAGAAAGCTTCATGCATTTATTGTGATATTTTAAGTACATGGAAGATTATAAATACTGTATCTTACCGTCATGCTGTGATATCTACAGAAGCGCCAGAATAGCCGAAAGAATTTGAAGATCCAAAAGAAAAGAACAAAACTTTTTACTGATATGACTTTAGAAGCCAACGAATGTTAACAAAAATGCCGTTTTCTGGGATAAGGCGCCGTGTAGATCTTGTGTGAATCAACGTTTCGGAGGAACGTATCGCCTCCATCTTCAGGGTAGAAAAATCCAGGGTGTGCAGGTGGCAGCAGGCGAAAAGTTCCTCCGAAACGTCGGTTAACACAAGATCTACACGGCGCCACATTACAGAAGGCGGTATTCTTCATTGTCGCCTCCGTGAGCACCTCGAATCGTACATAATATTTTTAACACATTAACAATTTTCGAATATAACACTTTAACAAGGATACAGAGATATATATGCTAGCATTACACCCAAGTTTTTCAAACCGGTAACACAAAATATACACAGTGTAAACATTGACAAGTGTAAGGGGTAGGTACTGCAGCCAACGTTTAATATGCATACATAATGATAGCCGAAATATAAAGAAGATAATTAACATATAAAGCCCGTCACGGTAGCCGAGCGGTCTAAGGCATGCACTGTCTTCGCTCGCTCGGAAGCCGGGATCGTGGGTTCGAATCCCACTCAGGGCATGGATGTTTAGTTTGTGTGTGTGCGTTTTTCTGTGTTTGTGTATAGGTAGAGGCCTTGTGACGAGCTGATCGCCCGCCCAAGGAGTCCTACCAAATGTGTAAGATCTAGAAAAACCGAAATGAACGGAGAACTTAATGGAGGTAGGCCTAGGCCCACTGGGGCTGTAGTGCCAAGGAATAAAAAAACTTTACAGAAGCCGGGATGAAGGAAATGAATACAATTGGATATGCAAGGATACTAATGAGTTTTTCTTATTATTTGAAATCTTATGTTTACCTTGGGTTTTGGACAAGGACTGCATTAGCATTCTTGTGCCTAGGAGCCTGAATAGTATGTTTCTGCATGCATAACTCAGAGTGTAATCTTTTTCGCTTTCTTTAGGGAATCATGAAAATGGCGCCGATCGCCACATTCTGGCCACAGAAGCAACGGCTTTCTTCTTACTCTCATTGCGCTGTAACTAACTTCACGGAGCTGAGCCCTTCCCGAGAAGACGCCAGTTGTGCGTCTACTTAAAAACTTCCCAGAGTTTTATGGAACCCGAAGATTCATTACTGTGTTCAAAAGAGCGTGTAACTTGGCCCTATCCTGAGCCAGATCAGTCCAGTCCATACCACCCAATCCCATGTCTGTAAGATACATTACAATATTGTCCACCCACATGTCTTCTTCTTCCTAGTGGTCTCTTTTCTTCTGACTTTTCCATCAATATCCTACACACAAGATCCCTCAAATAGTCTCTATCTTCAGCCAGATCAATCCAGTCAACACTATATTTTATCTAAGATTCATTTTAATATTATCCAAGAACCTACGTCTTGTTCTTCCTAGTGGTGTCTATCCTTCTGGCTTTCCAACCAATATTATAAATGCATTCCTTTTCGTCTACATTCGCGCTACCTGCCCTACCCATCTCATCCTCCTTGACCTGGTCATTGTAATTATATTTAGCTAAGAGTATGAGTTAAGGTTTCCCCATTATGCGTCACTACACTACAGTTCCCATTGTCTTCTTTTCTCTGCAGTTGATGGTGTTTAAATGTGGAACGTGGCAGTCTTAACTTGAAACTTCACTGCTCACTGGTAGATTCACAAAGTACCCCGTCTTTCTCTGTTTGGTGATACTTAATACTCGTATTAGCCCATTTCTGACGGAGTAGTGATGGAATCTTTGTTCAGGTGAGAAGTGCGCATGCTCAGACAGTAACGTATAGGAACCCGTTCCCTTTCGATTTGTTTGAATCTGTACATTTTTTTTAAGTTCAGCCGTTAATGGCGAGTCAAAGGAAGACTCCTTGCCTGAAGTCACCTCCGTCCGTCTGCCTGCTAACAAACAATTACGCCTAAATATTTCGAAAGATTTCTGTCAAATTCGACACTGCAAAATTTGACAGATATTTTTGGACACTTCCGAATGGAAGCCACATTGGTCCGTAACATACGCAAGGTCATGAAAGAATGTTCTCAAGTTTGTCATAAATTCTTTCGCAGATATGATTAAAGCTCTGTTTGAAAGGCTCCTACCGAAATTGTACTTTTGCAGTTCCCATTCATATCCACAATTCCTTTACGTTTTCACTACAATAATAAAGCTTATTTTGCATAAGGCTATAAGTTAAATTTTTTCCATGTATTGCATAAACTCGTCCACAGATATTGTTGATATTCCCTATTGGTGAATTTCCGTAAATTGCATTCCATTATTTTAGTTTTTAAGTAAGCTTAATGGGGACACACGGTAGTGTAGTTGATTGAGGCATTGTGCTACAAGCTGGAAGGTCGCGAATTCGATTCCCGATGAGGTCATTGGGTTTTTCAATTGACCTAATCCTTCCAGCTGCACTATGGCCCTGAGGTCGACTCAGCCTCTAACAGAAATGAGTATCAGGAATCTTCCTGGGAGGTAAAAGGCGGCCAACGCGTAAGGCTGACCTCACCACCATCTGTGAGCCGATTATCTAAAAAGTGTGGCAATCTCGACATCTCAGCCCTGTGGGCTTGCACGGACTCACATAGGGATATAGCTTTGCATCAAACTTGAAACCTTTCTAATATTGTTTGTTATGAGATCTGTCAGGCAGGCAGAACTTCCATGTTACTGTCATTTTCTTACCCGTTGTTGTTTCCATGGAAAAGATCAATAATATTTTATAAATTATTTTTATCGTATATTTGCAAGTATATAGTACAAATTGGAATAATTCGCATGAGATATTTGTGGGGAAACCCGGAAAAAAGACCACTTGGAAGACCAAGACGTAGGTGGGTGGATAATATTGAAATGGATCTTAGAGAGATAGGGTAGGATGGTATGGATTGGATTGATCTGGCTGAGGATAAAGACCATTGGAGGGCTGTTACGAACACGGTAATGAACTTTCAGGGTCTATAAAATGCTGGGACGCTCTTCAGTAGCTGCAGAATATGCAACGTCTCAAGAAGGGCTCAGCTCCGTGAGTAAGTGATATACTATAAATTATAAGTGGTAAGTTGATTTCCTTCATGTAATATTATTTGGAAGTAGTCTGTGTGCTATGACCCACACACACCGTTACTTAGATCTGTCAAAGTTCTTCCTTTCGGAAACTGAACCAGTGAGATTAAAGTATAACCAATCATCGTGTGGAGACTGAGAAAGCTGAGACTTAAGTTTTGCTTTCCTAACTGAGCCCTTTCTTGATAGGCAAACGTCGGAGTATTTCGTTGAAATAAATAAAGTCCTCCCTTTATTTATATACACCAGACATGATTGTGTACTAAAATCATTCCACGTTAAATAGCCTTTGCAACTGATACAGCGATTTACGATCAGTCGATCCGTTGTGACGACAAAGTCAGTTCACCACAGTAGCAACATCAGGTCGTTAAACTGGAAAACCAATCAGTCCACACGATCTGCTTTAGTCCTTACTGAAACCATTTCTCCACAGAACAACAGCAGTGAGTTGTAAAAACAATTAATGACTACGAACTTGTTACGTTTACTGAAATGATGCACTATAAGTCGTTGTTGCAATCTAAGAGGCAAATATGGCAGGCCATAGCAAGTTGAAGTGACCAAGATTAATTGCATTTTGATGACCCAACTACCTACTGCTTGCTTTCTGTCCGCCTAACAGACTGGGCCTAGTGTGCATGGCCTTCTGGAACCACCAGTTGCTTCACTTCTCATTGTCTGTGTAACAAAGCGCGTTGAGGGCAGGAAATCGTGACAGACGGTGGAGGGGAGGAGTGGGGAAACATAGAGATAATTTGAGAATGCCAAAACAGCAGAAAGAATTTCCCTAGGCTTCACCTTGCGAGAAGACCACGGGGTAGTGCAACTCAACTTGCGAGTAGGAAGTGGTCACAGAGAAGATTCGAAGTACCGTTAAACATCACTGCGTAGCGTGACCCATTTAATACATCATCAGAACTGGAATTAAATGCCATAAATATTATATTAGCATATGCTTATGGTGTTGAAATATCATAAAAATATTACACAAGAGTAAAATAAAAGCAACATGAGTTGTGAAAACCAGTCTTACTAGACCTAGTGGTCTCTTGCCTTCTGGCCTTCCCACTAATATCCTACACGCATTCCTCATCTCTCCATTCGTGCTATATGCCCTGCCCACCGCATCCTCCTTTACTTGATCATTCTAATTATACAGGGTGATTCATACAGAACCGGCCCGACGAAATGAGCTGTAATATAAAATATACCATACAGATATTAAAGTAATTTACACGTATCTTATCTTGGATTGTGTGCCGTGATCAGAGCAGGTGTTGAATGTGTCCGCCGTTTTCAAGTAGGCACTAGAAACACTCGCTCTTCAAGAGTGCACTCCATGACTGTCGCCTGCGCACTGCAGACACGTTTCGGCATTGTCCTTGACCTTGCAGCATAAGGGCTGCTACTTGCCGGATCATGCGCACACCATTCAACTCAGCACGGCCCACGGATTATTATGTCGTAATTGTGAGTGGTTATATGCATCACCTGCGGAATTATTAGCAAATTCATCGGGCCGGTTCTATACGATTCACCCTGTATTTAGAGAAGAGTACAAGTTATGAGGCTCCTCATTATGCAATTTTCTCCAACCTTCCGTCACTTCATCTCTCTTCGGTCCAAATATTTTCCTCAACACCCTGTTCTCAAACACCCTCAGTTTATTTAACTCTCTTAATGCCAGAGACCAAGTTTCACACCCATATAGAACTACAGGTAAAAGTAGAGTACTGTATTTTCTAATTTGCATGTTTTAGACAGCAGTTATGGATTGAATGTTATCGAGCATTACGCGAATTCAATCTCTTCTAAATTTCCTCTCGAATCAATTTTTTTATTTGTTATAGTTATTTGTTTGATTCTGACCTGCATTTTGCTGACGAGATAGCAACATATATTTAGTTTCCTCTGTGCTTACTTCTAGACCAACCTCCTTACTAGCGTCAATTAAAGTTTGTGTGTTTTTCTTTATGGTATCTACATCATCACCCAGTAGATTCATATCATCGGCATAGACCAACAGCTGTTCCGTTTAATTTCAGTCCCTCCTGGTTTTCCTAGACCTTCTTATTGGCATATTTTAAGGCAAAGATGAAAAGAAGTGGCGATAAAGCATCTCCTTGTTTTAGACCATTCTGGATAGGAATCTTTTCTGAGAAATGTTTGCCTATACGGATTTAGTGTACGTTTCGTTTAAACACATTTTAATCAACCTAACTAGTTTCATGGATATCCCAAACTCTATCAGAATATTCTACAATACTTCCCGCCTGACTGAATCATAGGCTTTCTTGAAGTCTGCAAATAACTGATGTACTGCCCCATTGTACTGCTATTTTTTCTCTAGTATCTGAAGAAACGAAAAAGATCTGATCCGCAGTTGATCTGTTACGTAGAAATCCACACTGATGATCCCCAATAACTTCATCTAAGCATGGACTTAATCTTGAGAGAAAATATTGGATAAAATTTTGTATGGATTTGATATTAGTGATATCCCCTGATAATTACCACACTCAGTCTTATCACCCTTCTTGTGAACTGGCACAACAATAGATTCCTTCCACTGATCAGGCAATTTTTTCTTATTCCAAACTCAGTTAAGTACCCTATGGATCTCAGAATGTAATATTTCGCCTCCTGCTTGACTAAGTTGTGCTCGCATTTGATCACTACATGGCGATTTATACCTTTTCAAATTTGTAACACCAATTTCAACCTCAAAAGGACTGCGCTCAGATACGAGTATTAATGTATTTAATTAATTAAGCAATAAGCAAGTGAGACGCATGGGAACGTGGAAGTGCAACTCCAACATTCTTGATCTCGGCGCTAGATGGAGGGGCTTGGTCTGCTTCAATCCCCGGCTGCTATAACGGGTAGGAGCTATGTCAACCGATTTTTATTGATGAAGTTAGAAGTTCGAATTAATGTGGTTTCTGTTTGTTGGCGTTCATTTACATGACACAGATGTCCAGATGACAAAAGGGTATAGTCCGTACATAATTTTGGTTGAAAACTTGAAGGAAGGCAACAACTTAAGTGATCTTATCGTTAATGTGAGGATAATATTAAAATCACTAGAAGAGAAATAGGATATAACGGCGTGGCTTGGATTCAGGTCTCTTAATGTATGCACTTAGGTGCACGATGGTGTACATTTGGATTCAAGCTTTTGACGAACTCAACGACTATCAGCTTCTTAAATACAGCTCCGTCCCAAAAAACTCTTTAAGGGTTACAGGAAAGGTCAGTATTGATTTTGTAAAATACAGACTGTACTTCTTTGTGGTTTTTCTGCTTAGACAAATTACCTTACTGATATGTGCCCAGTGATCACCTGTACTTCCAATTGTTGATGAAATCTGCACTAAACCAATATTCACAATTGCCCCAGAAATGATATATTAGCTGCGCACGTGGCCATTCATAGCGCAGCAACGCCAGTAACCCACCCCTGTTCATCGTCCCCTCTCAAAAGTTGAAATGTGACGCAATAATTGCGTAACAATAGCCCTTGACGTAGTTATCTAATGCGGGGTGCTTCAAGCCTGCATCCCTGTTGCCAGATTTCGTACGATAATCATCAAGCATACAACCGCGAAACCTCAGTGCAGAGGAAATCACTACAGGACACTACCCTCAAGAACCGGGTTCGAATGACGATGTTTCCGCGAGTGTTTCAAGGACAGTGTCAGCACCTTTCGTGATGACGCGCGTCTTCGATTTTATGATTATTTTAAAAAAGGAAAATGGAGAAGGAAAGAAAGAGATAAAGAAAGGAACGCAAAAGGAAAACAGGAAAATAGGAAAAAAATAACAGGGAAAGGAACAGACAAAGCATGGGAAGGAAGTGAGAGAGGAAGCAACTCAATACGAAGAAAGGACAAGTAGAAGGAAAGAAGGAAGGATACAAGGAGAGAGGAAGAAAGAAAGGAAATAGAGCTGGAGAGAGAGAAAGGAAGAAAGAAGATAAAGTAAAAAACAAGTAAAATATGAGAAAAGTAAAATGAGAATAAGTGAGGAAGAAATAGGAATATAGGAAGGAAATAAAGAAGGAAGAAGTGAAAAAAAGAAGAGGAAAGCAGAAAGGAAAAATGGATAAGTGGAAGAAAGGAATATAGATAAATGAATGAATGAATGAATGAGGGGTAGGCCTCCTCGGCCCTTGCACCGCGACCTGTAGTGGTCTATTGTGATTAATATAGATAAAAGTAAGAAGAGAAACAGGGGCAGCAGGAGAGAAGGATATAAACAACTAATAGAATGAAAACAAAGAGAAAACAAGAAATAAATAAGGAATGGCTGAGGAAGAATAAAAGAAAAGCAAGACGCAGGGAGAAGATGGTCAAATTGAACACGTTATCTCAAGCAGCAAAGGCTCTGACGTAAACGGAAGGTGTTCTGTTCGATTCTCGTTTCGGATGCCGATCCTGACTGAAGTGATAAGTCGTTTCCTTCAGTAGCTTCAGGAAATTACCAATATAATACCTTAGAATACGTCACTTCCGCTTCCTAAAGCATCCTTCCCAATTCAGATGACTTCAGGTTGTATATTGCCTGAATTCCTGACAGCGCCGGTGAATAAATTACAAATAAACAGCAGACTCGGCTAAACTGTTAGGGCAGTTGTGTTCACGCCCTGGTCAGAAGACCGACAGTGCAGGCAAAGTAGAGACGGTGCTGCAGCAGTACGTAACCTCTGCAGAACCACACGCACATGTTCAAAGTGTTGCTTTGATTCTCTCTGGATTTGAATGGCCCCAACAAATGTTCCACTTAACACAGGAACATCCAAGATGGCGTCGCAGTCACGGGGCCACGTGACATAACAGTACTTACAGCTTGAGGAGGTACTGTGTGGCGAGAGGCCCTGTTACAGATAACGCGCTGCCCCTGTCTGCTGAAATTGCAACCAACGGCGCTAATACAATGGATAATAAACTCCACGTCGTCGCTTCCTGGTAAAGGGTTAGTGACGTCATTCGTCTTGTGACGTATGGAAGTAAAACAGCTGTAATGGATGTAATAGGTTCTCTATATTTATCTCTAAGTAGCAGCACAGTCCAGCTTCATGTCAGTCTAGGTAGCAGAAGCACATGCACAGGTTCACAGGCTGGTTTCAGTAGTCAAAATGGCGACCGTGCCTGAGGAGTATACAACTGAAGAATATCGTTTTTTTACGCTTTTTTGTGGACAAAGGACTCGATAAAAATATCCGTAAAACCATGCTTCCTGTCTACGGTGAGAAGTGTCTGTCACATAAAGCGGTTCCACTTTGTGCAAATATTTCGCTGATGGTGAAGAGGTTGAAACGGAAACGCGGAAGTGGCTAAGAGAACAGCCAAAATACTTCTATTCTGCGAGTTTCGACTCACTGGCAAAGCGATGGGACAAGTGTATCAATATTGGTGGAGAGTAGGTCGAGAAATATTTTTTTCTCCAGTTCCGAATATCACATGTTCTACGTTTTATATCCATTTGTAACACATTTAATGAATTCCCCTGGTGTGTGGACGCAAAGATGGCCCGGTTTTCCTACTGCTGGTTGCACGGAATACCTCATGTAGTTCACAGTTTGTTTACGTCAGGATGATGATGTTAATGCTTACATTTCTGTGAAGTATGAGGTATCCCATTTACTTACTTACTTACTTACTTAATCCGTACCTCTTGTACCTTGCTGTGTCGAGGTTGTTGTTTCCATTTTTTCATTCTACAGACAGTAGGACTCCTTGGACGGGAGATCAGCTCATAGCAATGCCTCCACGTAAACACAGGCCAACACAAACACAGAATAAACACATACATATAATAATAAACATCCTTGCTCTGTGTGGGATTCGAATTCAAGATCCCGGCTTCCGAGCGAGCGAAGACAGTTCATGCCTTAGACCGCTCGGCTACCGTGACCGGCAGTGTATAAGAATAATATATAAGAATTCAGTTCGTACCTCACGGGAAACAGATCCAAACCCACGGTCCCGGCTTCCGAGCGAGCGAAGACAGTTCATGCCTTAGACCGCTCGGCTACCGTGACCGGCAGTGTATAAGAATAATATATAAGAATTCAGTTCGTACCTCACGGGAAACAGATCCAAACCCACGGTCCCGGCTTCCGAGCGAGCGAAGACAGTTCATGCCTTAGACCGCTCGGCTACCGTGACCGGCAGTGTATAAGAATAATATATAAGAATTCAGTTCGTACCTCACGGGAAACAGATCCAAACCCACGGTCCCGGCTTCCGAGCGAGCGAAGACAGTTCATGCCTTAGACCGCTCGGCTACCGTGACCGGCAGTGTATAAGAATAATATATAAGAATTCAGTTCGTACCTCACGGGAAACAGATCCAAACCCACGGTCCCGGCTTCCGAGCGAGCGAAGACAGTTCATGCCTTAGACCGCTCGGCTACCGTGACCGGCAGTGTATAAGAATAATATATAAGAATTCAGTTCGTACCTCACAGGAAACAGATCCGAACCCACGGTCCCGGCTTCCGAGCGAGCGAAGACAGTTCATGCCTTAGACCGCTCGGCTACCGTGACCGGCAGTTATCTCATTTATCTTTTCATATATGTTTTTCTTCTCTCATCATACTTTGTGGTGTTCACTCTTATTCCCCTTCTTACTTTCGTAAAATAATTCTACTCTATCCACGCTTCGTGTCTATTTTCTCCTTGCATTTCCCATTTCTCTTCTTGGTTAATTCCATTCTTCATTGCATAAATTTTAAAAGAATCTTGGTTTATTTTAACTTCTCTTGTTAGAATATTAATAATTTCCCGAGGACTCTTAATCAAAGTGGATAGCCAACCTCATTTGCATAGGCCACGCCCACAGCCTTGTGAAAGCTTGGGAAATGTATCGCACTGTGGGCAGACATGCCAAGCGCACACGCGCACGCGCACACACATACATACAGAGAGGGTAGTAATTAACAGTGATAAGTATACACAATGATTCAACAAATTTTCACTTATGTACATAGTGAGTTATGAATATACTTTGCAAATTTCAGTTCAACGGTTCACGTGGGTACAGTGCAGGCCATGTTATGTGAATGCCAGGTATTTTGTAATAGTTAAATACCAGATGAACATTTAAGGAGACAATTTGACGTTTTCCATCTCCAGTAATGACTTTTTCCCTTGAAACCACAGCCCCAGTGGACCGAGGCCTACCTCCATGAACATCGACGTTCACTTCGGCTTTTCTAGATCTTACACATTCGGTAGGACTCCTTGGGCAGGTGATCAGCTCGTCGCAATGCCTCTATCTGTACACAAACATAGAAAAACACCCATGTCCTGAGTGGGATTCGAACCCACAATCCCGGTTTCCAAGCGAGCGAAGACAGTATATTCCAGTTACGATTATACCTCGTATTAATCCACTGTTAACGGCCCCTGTGGTCTAGCAGTCAGAGTTCCTGCCTACAGATCCAGAGGTCCCGGGTTCGATTACCGGTGCTACTAGATTTTCTGAGAAGTAGTGGGTCTGGAACGAGGTCCACTCAGCCTCGTGAGGATAGAGCTATTTCAAGAAAATAGCAGCTCCGGTCTATAAACCCGAGATTAACGGCAGTAGGAATCCGTTGCGCTGATCACGCGACACCATCTATCCGCTAAAGTTTACACTAACTTTGCCGACAAGCGGCGGTCGCTCGGTTAGTTAGTGACAACTTTGGCGGATAGAGTGTGTTGCGTGGTCAGTGCAACGGATCCCCACTGCTGTTAATTTATGTTTTCTACACCGGAGCCGCTGTTTCCTTGAAACAGCTCCTCAATTATTCTCACGAGGCTGAGTGGACCCCGTTCCAGACCCACTGCTTCTCAGAAAATCTGGTAGTGCCGGGATTCGAACACGGAACATCTGGATCCGTCGCCAGGAACTCTGACCACTAGACCACAGAAGCGGTCATCCAGGCTCTCACACTGCTGAGAGACCTCGTGGCTGCCCGACAGATGTCTGCATATTCCGGGGCCAAAACACGAGCCTATTGATCTCGTAGGCTGCCCGACTGAAATGTCTGCATATTTCGGGGCCAAAACACGAGCCTATTGATCTCGTAGGCTGCCCGACTGAAATGTCTGCATATTTCGGGGCCAAAACACGAGCCTATTGATCTCGTAGGCTGCTTCGTCAATAAGCAATTTATATATGAAATTTTAGTCATTTTCTTGTTGATTTCAGGAGATGCACACGGAAAATGAAATGAACTTTATCACTGTCACTGAGAGCTTTAAGGAACAGAATCCTATGATTTTCTAATTTCAGTATTGCGTGTGGGTGGAACCAGAGGCTCTCGGATGGCTCGCGACACGGGACACAGAAATCAGACTAGCCTTACTATCGTCACAGTCTCTGGTCTGTCCAAATGCAACCCCTCTCGCACAAGCCTCCTTCCCCTGTACCACTCGCGAGTGGAATTATTAATTAGGGTACATTCCAGCCAAAATTTGTTCCACAATGTTTTGCACCTTCTACAGGAAGTTGCGATATGATCTTCAGATGAAGGCGCGTGTATAAACAAACAGACAAGCACTGCAGTAGCATTACCCTGTAACTCGGAACTATTGACACGGAATTCCGCCTTCGAACACGTCACTGCCCTTTCCGCTCTTCTTCTGTCTTCACAGCTCATCTCCAGAAGATTTGTAGTTTCCTTGTCATATTCTTCTCGGTCCTCGAAATTCATATTTTGTAAACGTGTCACTGTTCACGTAATTTTCTAATTGTATATATCACTTCTACCCTCTATCCGCAAGAATTAGCACTAACTTCTTCCACAAGCGGCGGTCGCTCGATCGATAAAGTTTGCTTGCGGACTAAAGGCCACAGAGATTTTATACAACACTTCTCGAGAACCGGGATGTTGCAGCCTGTATAGTGACTGGCTACGGGCTGGACGGTCGAGGGTTAGGAGTTCGAGTCCCATTAGGGTCAAGAAATTTCTCTTTTCAAATCGTCCATACCGGCTCTGGAGCCCCCCCAGCTTCCTATTCAATGTGTATCGGGGGCTCTTTCCCCGGGGGTAAAGCAGCCGGGTCGTGTAGCTGACCACTCGCCTCCAACTAATGTCGAGGTGAAGAAAACTTGGGTCTACACATTCATACATACATACGACTTCATGGTATAGTGCTTAATTAGACAAGCACTTAATAAAGTACTTCTCTCCCTCATTTTTGTGGTGAGAGCTGACTTTTATCCGAGTCCTTCTGTTCCCCTGCTAATTCTTTTTCCACCAACTGCTTCATTCATATTAATTAATCGTCCAATCACTGACGCTAACAACGTCGCTATATGACAAACAGAAAAATAAAACTAAGATCTGAGGTTCCCACAGCAACGGTTATGAAGAGTTCTGTCTTCTGGGATATAGCACTGTGTAGGGTCTGAGGTTCTCACAGCGGTAATTATGAGTTCTATTTTCTGGGATATAGCGCTGTGTGTGGTCTGAGGTTCTCACAGCAACAGTTATGAAGAATTCTATCTTCTGGGATATAGCGCTGTGTGTGGTCTGAGGTTCTCACAGCAACAGTTATGAAGAATTCTATCTTCTGGGATATAGCGTTGTGTAGGGTCTGAGTTTCTCATAGCGGTGGTTATGAAGAGTTCTGTCTTCTGGGATGTAGCGCTGTGTAGGGTCTGAGGTTCTCACAGCAACAGTTATGAAGAGTTGTGTTTTTAAATATAACTCCATGTAGTCAGTTGATATTCAACTGACTTTCCAGAGAAACATATTGTCTCTTACTTCAGGGCCAAGCACGAGACTAGGGTGAAGCAGGTGGTAAGCACGGAATCTTCAGAAAGATGTTCGTCCTAGCTACATGACCAGGCTACTCTCCTAACATATCCCGACCTCCTGCATAAATGATGAAATTGCTCGTTACGAAATATCCTAAACTGGTCACTTGCTTCACCCCTTGTGGTTCTCAAATGTTTTCTTGGTAGCCCTGTTTGCAAACAATCGTAATACTTGTCGTTCTTTCAAATTGAAGGGCAGTTTTTCACGAAAATAAAAAACAGCTGGAAAACTTTTGCTTTTACATCCTCGACTCCAGCAATTTGGAAAGCAGATGTGATATTACCGCCTCTGTGTTCTATTTCCTGGCTACAGATGCAGAGGTCCGGGTTCGATTCCTGGCGCTACTAGATTTTCTGAGAAATAGTGGGTCTGGAACGGGGTCCACTCAGCCTCGTGAGGATAACTGAGGAGTTATTTCAAGAAAATAGAGGCTTCGGTCTAGAAAAATTAAATTAATGTCTGAGGGGTTTCGTTGCGCTGACCACGTGACACCCTCTAGCCACTAAAGTTGGCCCTAACTTCGCAGACAAGCAGCGGTCGCTCGGTCGGTATAGTTCGCTTGCGGACTACAGGCTACGGAGTTTGTTCTTGTTTTGATATAATGCTGAGACTGAAAAATAACATAATATTCAGAGAACGAAATGTTCGAAGGGCTCGTGTGGAAGATGATGAGAGATTTGCCGTAAAAAACAGAAAATTGTGGAAGTCTGAAACTGGAATTTAATTGCGCAAACAATTCTTCAGGGATGAATAAGGACAACGAATTTGAATCCGAGTTGCAATGAAAGGCACAGTAAAAATAATAAAAAAATGAGCTAGTAAATGGAACGATTTGTAGTTATGTATCACTGTTGCATTAAAGCAGATAGACCTCTTGCAAAGAGGAGGCAACAAAGTCGTGTCCCTTGCCTGTAGACCTACTGCCATTGTGCGCAGAATAAAGTGCAGAAGACGTTATATTTTTACGGTATAAAGAAGTTGGTATGTGGGTGTGTATGGAAGCGTCCGCTCAACCGAAATTTCAACCATTGGTAGATGCATAAAAACTTTCGCATGTGGTACACGATAAAAGCGTGGAGTGTATAATAGAGGGAGGCTTTCGAGGAAATAACCGTCATGAGATGTAGTGATATACGCGGGCAGTACCGGCCCGTGGTCCCCTGGAAGACATTCTTCTTGAGTGCACATGTTAAAAGCCAAAGTGCATGATGGATTGCATGTAAACACAGGCTCCGCATAGCGAAAGTGTCATATGGTTGCCGTTCCTAGGCGTCAGTTACTTGTTTGCTTACTTACTCATGGAGCTGAGCCCTTCTTGAAGAGCCGACAATTCTGCAGCTACTCAAGAATTTCCCAGCATTTTATGGAACCCGAAAGTTCATTACCGCGTTCACAAGAGCCCTCCAATGGTCCCTATCCTGAGTCAGATCAATTCAATCCATATCATCTCATCTTATATCTCTAAGATCCATTTTAATATTGCCCACCCGTCTACATCTTGGTCTTCCCAGTCGTCTCATTCCTTCTGTATTTCCCACCACTATCATATATGCATTACTCTTCTCCCCATTCAAGCTATATAACCTGCCCACCCCATCCTCCTCGACTTGATCATTCTAATTATACTTGCAGAAGAGTACAAGTTATGAAGCCCCTCATTATGCAGTTTTCTCAAATCTCCTGTCACTTCATCTCTCTTCGATCGAAATGTAAATTACTACACTATGTTACACTTCCATGAAAGTTACACCTATCCCTGTAACAGGCCGTGGAGGCCCATAGGGCTGTGAGATGTCGAAGCTCCCACATTTTCTCTAGACAGTCGGCTCACAGATGGCGGTGAGACTGTCAGCCTTACGCACTTTACCCCTTTACCCCCAGGAAGATTCATGGTGGTCATTTCTGTTAGAGGCTGAGTCGACCCCAAGGACATAGTGCGGCTGGAAGGATTAGGTAAATTGACAATTGCATTGACCTCATCGGGAATCGCATCTGCGACCTTCCGTCTTGTAATGTAGTGCCTCAAGCAACTACGCTACTGTGTGCTTCACTATCCGCATTATTTTGGACTGTGGTCTCTCCGTGTGTAGTTCTCACTAGTCGACCGTATATCTCTTGTATTAGTGAACACTTGGCTGAAGATGGTCTTGTAAGGCCGAAACTGTGGCAATTGAATGTGATTCCAAATGACATTTTAAACTAAAGGTGGGACCGTGAACCGATTGCTTTGCAGTACAGACGGAAAGGAGTGAACGAGTGGGTATCATCGTATTTCACTGAGGGAGTAATAGCTGCAGCACGAAACTTTATAATCATCTCATTATAATCGCAGTAGAGTCGGCGTAGCTGAGTCAGAATAGTGACTAAATTATAGGCTGCGAGACAGCAGAATCTGGGTTCGATTCTCGCCAGGGGCAACGATTTCTCTTTTCCACAGCTCCTTCAAAACTATCTTGGGACCCATACAGCTACTTCTGCGGTTATAACCTGGGGCAAAGTGGCCTTGGAGCGAGTCTATTTACCTCCATCTAGCGCTGAGGTTAGGAATGCGTGGAGATATAACTCCACTCCCCCAGATATCTTCACGTGATCAGACCCAGGACAGATGGAACGAACACATAATATAGAATTATAGATCATCTCAGTCTTCCGTGTAGAAACTGCAACTGAAGGAGGCAGACAGCTACAACTCACCCCCACCTCTCTCCCAAGCACCCCAAGAGAATATATTTCCTCCCAGCAAGCCGGTCCACTGTTCAGTGTGCGAAGGTTGTGCCACTACTGCACTTTCTGGGCCCGCTTCCGGTCTCCGAGGAGTGGGCGGGCTGGCTGGCTGAGGAACAAGAAGAGAAGGGGTTCAAGAGGAAGCTTCGTGAACTGTACGGGAAAGGAGAACAGACTTCGCTGAATAAGTTACGAGAATGGCTTCAGAAGCGGTAGGCCTAAGGAAGAGGGACAAGGAAGATAAATTGCTTTGCAAACTGAGCTACAAAATATCCCTCTTAACTAGCTCAGCAGAATAAGGGTCTACATGGGAATCTGACTGTCGCCCAGCTGGTCCAAATGTTTCCAGACTATTGCTGAACCCGGAAGCTCATTACGCCGTAGCTTTAGTCCGCAAGCGAACTATACTGACCGAGCGACCGCCGCTTGTCGGCGAAGTTAGAGTCAACTATAGCGGATAGAGGGTGTCGCGTGGTCAACGCAACTAATCCCCACGGCCGTTAATCTAGGTTTTCTTGACCGGAACAGCTATTTATTTGAAATACCTCCTCAATTATCCTCACGAGGCTGATTGGAACCCATTCCAGACTCACTACTTCTCAGAAAATATGGCAGCGCCGGGAATCGAACCCGGAACCTATGGATCTGTAGCCAGGAACTCTGACCATTAGACCACAGCGGTCGAAAGTTCATTAAGGTGTTTGAAAAATTCAATCTCTGCGTCCAAAGCATTTCATTTTAATACATTGTCACATGTATGAGTGACTACAGACGCGATATGGATTCATGAATGGATTTATTGGACACTTACAGGACCTAACTGCAGATAGCGACAGTCTCGCTGAGTTGCATACTCCAAATATCACTCTAACTACAGCATACATAAAGTCTTCTTAACCTTCCCTAGTTGTTGTTCGGTAGCGGTTTCCAACGGTGGACCTTCCCCTTACACTGAGTTTCCGAACTCTCTCCCACTTCAACTACAGCAGCTCTCGACTGACTACTCTCGTCTCAACTCAACTGACTGCAGCTCCCAGCTTACCCCGCTTATAAGATGTCCGCACGGACCACACAGAAAATACATTTCCTCGTTCTTGTAGTTCAGTTGTTGCCGTAGCTATGGTATATTTCTTTATCTCGTGGTCGTTGCCTAGCAAAGGGTCTACAAGCCACAATATATTATAGTTCAAGTAGTACCGTATTTACGCATGTATAGGCCGCACATTTTTTGCCAAAAGTTCAAGAGGAAAACTGGGGTGCGGCTTATATTCGAAATATTCGAAATCACACTTCGTTTAAAAAAATATATATTCATAATTAGTAATACAGGGTGTTCTATTCCTGAAATAATATTCCAAGAAAATTATTTTTTCTATAATTTCTGTCTGAAAATTGTGCTGCGGCTTATACAGGCACGCGGCCTATATATGCGTAAATACGGTATATTAAACAGTCTATGGATTGGAAAACTGGGATAAAATTCCAAGCAAGGGCGGAAAATTTTGTCTTCCCCCGCGTAAAAGCCAGCCTCCTATCCAGTGGGTACTGGGGGCCTTCTCCTCGGAGGTAGAGCTGCGGAAGAGTGAAGCTGACCGCTCACCTCCATTAAATGTCAAGATAAAGAATGGTGGAGCTATATTTCCACCCCCTCATGTGTCTTCATGGCGTGGTACTTAATTAAGCACAGGAAAAACTTTACCTTATATTAGTTTATCGTGTAGGGACCAGTACCGGAGTCCAGCCGAATTCCTCCCGAATGGATCTATCGAGAGCTTTTGTCATGAAGCTCGTCACGGATATATGTCCATTGGTGAGTTTCAGAATGTGTGCAAGAGGAAGCGTGAAGTTGTCCACCCAAAGTCCCTTCAGTGTCGAGGACAAAAATAGTGGAGCTATACCTCCACCCCATACGTCTTCACGACAGGGTGCTTAATTAATTAAGCACAGGGATATTCTTCCCAATGGCTTTTCCTGCCCATTCAGGGCCCAGGCCTCTTATTAATTTCCGTAATCATTTCTCATAGACGGTAGGACTCTTTGGATGAGTGATCAGCCTGTATCAAGAACGCTACATAAACACAGAACATCACATACACACATCAGACATCATGTCTCCAGTGGGACTCGAAGCCAGAATCCTGGCTTCCGAGCGCGCGAAGAGAGTTCATGCCTTAGTCCGCGCGGCTACTGTGACCGGCTAGGGACAGGGATAGCTTTAAGGTCTATTTACACATATCCGTGACGTGTCGGTAGCGCGTCAGTTCAGTTTCAGTGACATCTGTGACCTCTCAGTGACGGCTATACACACTGTCAGTATCGTTTCAGTGATTTTCGAGATGACAGAGTTTACGGACATTGAATTGGCAGTGATTGCAATAATTCTGAAGGAAGAAGAAGAAGAGGAACAGCGGGAGGTGAAAAAACGGAAGTGGGTACATGAGGCGTGGGTGAATAGAGAACGTGACGGAGAATTCGGTACTCTGTATAAGGAACTAATTGATGATGAGACGAAATTTTTTTGGATATCTCAGAATGTCTGAAAACTGTTTTAACTTATTGCTGAGTAAAATAGAAGTTAATTAAAAACATTAAGACACTCGCTGGAGATAGGCTATAACACTGCTATAACATCTGCTCTCATTTCTTTTCCTATCGTATTCCAAATATCAGTTTTGAAACTGCTCTCCATGTATTTTGGCTGCGATTAATTATAAAGAACTGCGAACCAGTTCAATAAGTTGTTCGTCAAACGTTTTTCTTCACAAACTCCACACCAAAACACGTCCGTGAAACAGGAAAAGTATCGTTGGCGACGATACATAATGTCACGGAACAGATACGGCACTGCCCCTGAGATGTGTGGATGCTTCCGTAAAGTTCAAAGAAATGAAACGAATCATCACTGACACTGATGGAAATCCACGGAACTGACCGGACGATGTACTGACACGTCACAAATATGTGTAACTTTTAACTATTAACTCTCAATTTAACAAGTTTAGCTTATCCGCGCCTGTTTCGGATTTTGCGATGAATATATTTTATTTACGATAAATAGTTCTTGAAAAAAAATGCTAATGGAGTATTTATCTTCGCTGATGTTCTTACAGAACTGTTGCTATGAAGCCGCAGATGTCCCAGCGCGTGGCATTGTATCATGAACAGTAGCTGGGTTGACAGACCACAGCTTGGAGGGGATGATTCCTTTTGTGCATGAGTAGCGTTAAAAAAGTAAAGAATTGCAGGCTTCTCGCCCCCCCGCTTTCCCAGAACCCTACAATTACTTGACTAAAAGATTTCGTTCATTGTACAGACGTCCCAGAGATGATGGTCATTAAACTTCTGTCATCCATTATATGAGGGTTGAAGTAATGTAAGGGGGGTGTATGTCGAGGGTGACAGTTTTCATCGGCAGCATCACACCCTCCCTATCATGTTCGTCTAAAAATATGGACACATTATTTCAGGTATGAAGTTGCGAAAGCACCGTTGATAATACTACAGAAGACTGCAAGAGATCAAGTTTCAATTGCTTCATTCTGGTCACATTAGGTCTACTGGTCTCTTAGGTCGAGGTTGAAACCTTCCTTTAACAGGATGATAGAGTGGTTTTCGTGTTTAGCAGATCAGGAAGTCAAACCTCGACTTCTAGCCCTGCTAATCTAACGGTTTTTATGCCATTTCTTTAGTCATTGCAGAAAAATGACTATGAAATTGTCAGCTCCCACGCCCTTCTTAGTTCGTTATTCACAGATCGTCTTGCGGTTTGCAGCTACATACATAATGCGTGTTTAGATGTCATGGCTTTAAGTTGGTCTTGTTGCATTAATAACATTTTGGCGTGTCTCGAGGATCCAATTCATTGAAGAGGGCACTGGATTGTAATTTCTGTTTCTACCGACGAACACCTTGTCAGACAGATCTGAGGTTCTCACAGCGGTAGTTATGAAGAATTGTGTTGCAACAGATTTGATCAACGCGTTGTCAGGCAACAGCTCTGTAAACACGGTCCAACATGCAACAATAGAGGAATTTGTGTTTTCTGTAGATCCAGTAGACTGGATAGCGATCACGTGATATGTGTTTACTGTAGGACCATGTCCGTTCCGCGGATATACGTGTATAAGGAAAAGTGACAGAATTCGTCCAGGGTAGTTACGAGACAGTCGTAAGCTGGAGGAGTCAGTTCAGATGAATTTTTAATTCCTAGTTTCCAGAGTTATTGCAGACGAAATAACAAGAAGACTTCATAGTGATTTGAAATGCTAGTTTCTGTATTGAGGTACGTTGCTAGGAGACGAAAAGCGGAGACTGAGAATCCCGTTGCCAGTGCAACAGTGAACTGTGAAATGTGTTAAATCAAAGATAGCGCTGTAATAATTGTAATTAAGAGAGAGAGAGAGAGCATGTAACCGAAGTGCTAATAAATCCAATCATCCGAACTAGAACCCGTTATTTTCGTCACGCGTACCTCCATACACGTGACAGCATCTTGTAAGATATATCGCCGTGTAGGCCAATATAATTCAACCGACGTCCTGGTGGAACATGTCGCAAGCATCACCCTGCTTGCATGCTGGTTTCTTCGCTGACTTACTGTTTAATTCTGATGATTTAGGTGATATGTTCCTCCGAAACCTGAGTGGACTTTCATCGGACTGTACGACATCATATCCCAGACGACCCAAAAATGAAACTTCATCTTAAATATTATCTACTGTTCTAGTGCTCTGTGTGTATGGACAGATTAAGCTCCAATATTTCAACTAGTTTGGCAACCTTTCTTTCGACTTGAGGCTTATAAATTCCCTGTTCTAACACCATATAACTGCCGTAAATTACCCAGAAGAGGTCTCTCGGCATAGCGATTAGGCTACGGTTTGGGCAACTGAGGAATCAGTGTTCGAATCTTGACAGGTGCAAGGAATTTATTTCTTCTCTGTAAAATTCAAACCGGCTCCGGGACATATCCAGTCTCTTATCAATTTAGAACCAGTCGTGATAACTTAGTCAGTGTAGCGACTGGCTACGGGCTGGACAATCAAGAGGTCCGAGTTCTAGTCCCGGTGTGGTCAAAAATGTTCTCTTCTCCACTTTGTCCAGACCGGCTCAGGAGGTCAACCTACCTCCTATAAAATGAATACCGGGAGCTCTTCTCCGGTGGGGGGGGGGGGTAAAGCGGTAGGGGTGCGAAGCTGATCACTCATCTCTAATGTCGAGGTCAAGAAAAGGTGGATCTATACACATATGTCCACTCTCGAAGGATTTTGTTCATATTTGGAATTTAAGTGTAGTGTTACCAGGAGCCGGTGTCCTATGAATACTGTCACACACGCGGGTTTGGCGTGACTAATGTTAATGGGTTCTGGATTTGATGAGTGGATTTATTGGCACTTCTTTACAAATACAGCTAATTACAACAGCTCACATATTGAACTCCTTCTAATCGACGTCTCTCTGACGAATCTTTGACCCCCAATGCGACGAATGACGAACGAAAAGTCTCTCTCGAATGAATTCTCCCGGACTGAAGTAACTTCCACGCGGACTGAATTTAGATCATGTCGAACAATTACTTGTCCTTCCGTCTGTTACGGGAATCTGTTTCTAGCAATCTGCTACCTAACAACAACTCGTTCTTTGCTATTCGTTGTAGCGGAAACGTGTTTACTTATCCGTTGCTAAGCAAAGGAGCTTGGCTCCACTATTCCACCCCCAAATCATGGGGGGCTTCAGATCGTCTCCATTTCTTACCCGCAATAAACGGATTGCTTTATCGAAATCTGCTTTATCGACATCGGCTGGTGAGTATTTGTAACGGTTCGTAGTGCACAGGGATGAGGATGTAACGACTGCGAAGCTGACAGTGCCTCAGCTTAAAACGTGTTCTAATGCCAGGAACGTGATGCAGCGGGCATTTCATTGTTATTATCGTATTACTATTGTTTTGAAATTGGAATTACTATGATTATTTGCGGTTAGTGTTGATTGCTATAGTTACTGGATTCCTCATGGAAGAAAAGCCGGTCACGGCAGCCAAGCGGTCTAAGGTATGCACTGTCTTCTCTTGCTCGAAAGCCACGATAGTGGGGTCGAATCCCACTCAAGGCATGGATGTTCGGTGTTTGTGTGTGTGAGTTTTCCTGTGTTTGTGTACAGGTGGAGAGACCTTGCGACGAGCTGATCACCCGCCCAAGGAGTCCTACCGAATGTCTAAGCTCTAGTAAACCGAAGTGAGACGGAGAGTTTCATGGAGGTAGACCAAGGAAAAATTGGGCTGTAGCGCAAAAAAAACAAAACATTTATACCACCGTTGCAATCCACAATATCATTCGGAGATTAATAAATTGTTTTCAGCTGACCGTCCGTTCAGACCAGGCCATTCTCATGAGAATTGGAAGTCCAATAATTGTGATGAAGATTAGAGGGTGTACGTATGGGTTACAACAACCCGTCATCGCCCTCGCACCCCAACGCAGCTGTAAACACTGCCTCTCACCCCCTTATTTCTTTCCATACTTCTGTTCACGCACGGCGCAGAAGCCAAGCCCAAAGACGCGGACAGTTCGTTATAGGAACAGATAAGAAGATGTGAGCTTTTTAAAATATTTCTTAGTATGCGAACTTAGGGAATAAAGTTCTGTTTCTTCAACGAGATCTCTTATTTGTGAGGTGATCCTAAGGAGAACCATTTATCACTGACTCACTCATTGGGTTGAGCCTTTCTTGAGAAACTGCCAGTTGTGCAACTACTCAAGAATTTCCCAGCATTTTATGGAACCCGAATGTTCATTACTGTGTTCACAAGAGGCATCACTAGTCCCTCTCCTGAGCCAGATCAATTCAATCCATACCATCCCATCCTATCTCTCTAAGATCCATTTTAATATTGTCCACCCATCTAAGCCTTGGTCTTCCCAGTAGGCTCTTTCCTTCTGGCTTTACCACCAATACCTATAAGCATTTCTCTTCTCCCCAATTCGTGCTACATGCCCTGTTCACCTCATTCCTCCTTGACCTGATCATTCTTATTATACTTGGAGAAGTGTACAAGTTATGAAGCTCAGAATCATTTATAGGTTGCACGATTTAATACCAACCTTCACATTTATTTCTGCACGTCATGTCGATGTATAACCCTTTAAAGACTAAAGTTATAGTCAAAGTCACATTGCGACTGACGGTCAGTCAGTCAGTCTTGGTGTGGAGCCAAATCTGGGGCTTATGACCAGATATTTTTTACTGTTTGACAGTTTCGGTCTTGTTTATGGGGGGGGGGGCTTTCTCTGACGAGAGGACGTGTGAGTCATTGTCTGCAGCAGTAAGTCACTTGTCATAATGTAAAGGATGTTTATATTTTACATGTTAAACATGTTAATAAATAAATGTATATAAAATATATACAGGGCCTCTGTCAGTCCAGGGTCAGTACAGCAGATTATGTCCTGTTTCTAGTAGCCTCCGCTACAACGGCAGTCTAGTTACTTGTAACGGTCGTATGCTTGACCTCCGCCAACTTTAGGCCTCTTATACTTTTAAAGACTGAAATTATTCTACATAATATACTTGTAAGAATTCAGTTCATACCTCGCAGGAAACATAATTACTTCTGAGCTACAAAGACAGCCCAGTTATTGCTGATTATGGGAACAAGGAGCCATTCTTAGAGCCATACGAAACACACATGCACTCTGTGGGCATAACAGAAAGTTTATTCCGTTAATGCAGATAGTACTGGCTTTTAAGGGTTAAGATGACGCTCCATCGAAGATGTTTTGGACAGAGTCTAACATTGTCAGCCACTATGGAAGAAGCCAACACAAATGCCGATTTTCTGGTAGGTGGTTCTGGAGTCGAGATGTAGATGGGCGGTGCATTGTCACGGTAACACAGCGCTGTTGTGTGTCTTACGGGGGTGAGGAACAGAATATAATTACCCAGGTGTGTTGACAGTTGCACACGTCAACCCACCCCGAGCTGAAATTCGGACAATAACTCGACGTAACTTCCGGGTTCCACGCCTGACTGGGATACTGGGGATCCAGGTATTGTCCACTAAAAAGTGGCCTAAGTCACTGACCCAGGCGCTCATAATCTATGTCATATAATTGTCTGCAAGCAATGTAATTCGTGTTAAAATGTAACAGCGGTTCAGATGACCAAGAAATTCCCCACGCTTAAAAATAACCAATTACATCGCTCACAAGATTCCCCCACTGGTCTCTCTCCTGAGGCAGATGAATCTAGTCTAGACCCCCAAAATCTATTTCTTCAAACTCCACATAGGATGTTAAAAGATATCGAATACCTGTTAAATTTTTATACTCTTTCAGTAGTCTAAAATCTTGTGATAATAGGAATGTAGTAGTAGTAGTGGTATTTGTTGTGGCGGTAGTAGTAGTAGTAGTAGTAGTAGTAGTAGTAGTTTCTGTGGTGGTTGTGGTAGTAGTGGCAGTGGTAGTATTTTCAGTGCTGTGGTGGTACTGGTACTACTACTACTACTAACAGTAGTAGTAGTACCAGTACCACCACAGCACTGAAAATACTACCACTACCACTACAACCACAACCACCACAGAAACTATTACTAGTATATAGTAGTAGTAGTAGTAGTAGTTGTTAACGGTAAGGTAAAGGTAAAGTTATTCTTGTGCTTAATTCATTAAGGATAATATCATAAAGACAAATGAGGGAGTGGAGGTATAGCTCCGCCATTCTTAACCTCGGCACTAGACGGAGGTGGATGGTCAGCTTCAAGTCCCGGCCGTTTATCCCCGAGAAGAAAAGAGTTAGCAGTACTAACAAGCACGAGAACAAATAATACACAAATTCGGATCACCAGGTCCTTTTCCTTTTGACTCCGTAGAGTCTGGGACAGGCTAATTATTAAGTTTTTATTGTACAAGAAGCCAAGTGCCAGGTCAGAGAGTCCCAACTGAAAGATGGAGGACATGGTATTGTGCTGCCCTCTCTGTCAGAGTCATCATGTACATCTGTGCTTGACCACAGTGGGTATAGAGCAAGTGTGCTGTTAGGTTTAACAGGGGAGTGTCGAATTAAAACTCGAATGGATGTCCACCACGAATCTCATATAAAGTTATTCGGCATGAACCCGGGCCTTCGCGGTGAGAAGCTCGAGTCTCACAGCCTGAGTTACAGCACGACTTCTGTTCTCAGGTTGTTCACACTTGAGCATAGCGAATTTTAAAACGCTTTTCTTATAGTTCCCATTGTGCCATGCGCATTACAACTTCAGGAAATAGCAAACACTGGGCCCTTCCCGGTTGAACTCCGACACCAGTCAGTGACTTCTGCAAGTAGAGCTTCGTATCCTCCACGTGAGATACAGAGCAAAAGGGACTGGGTGGACATCACAGCAGGTCTGGGCGTGGTGGCAAGGGCTGTAAACACTGCTTCTGCCGAGGATCGAACCTCGAACGTCCAGCCAATAGCCAGTCATTATACCGTCTGAAAAATCCAGGCTCTTAAGGCTGTAGCCTATATATGTTACGGTGATTTCAATGATTCTATGGGCTGAAAGTTAGAGATTATGCAGTTGATATGTGTTTGAAATAAATTTAAAAAATCAGACAATCTACAAGACTAAGAAGAGTTCTCTCTTACTGGATACAACGTTATGTAGTCTTGTGAAAGTCAACGGACGCTTCGGAAGAAATTTTCACTTCAATCTTCAGGTTTGAAAAATAAATCGAATAAGAAAGGAGCACGAAAGGGACCGCAAGCAGATCTTCATGCTGGTTTCTTTCTTTTCCGTTTTAGTCTTTAAGCTTTAAAATAAAGGTGACATGATCCTCCGAAACGTCGATTGAATTTCATCAGGTTACACGGCGTTTTATCCCAGACGACAGAACTCCTCATAACCAAAGATGCGAGGGTATCAGACCCTACGTAGAGGAACACAGGTCTCCGGTGGGGTAATTCGAAATCTGTCATCTTGCATTTTGTTCGCAATTCTACGCGTATGGCGTACGGAGAACAAGTCAGAACAAAATAAAACAATGAACAGGAATGCTGGAACGAGGAGCAAATGAGGACGAGACAGGCAGAAAGAAACGCCACGAATAAGAAAGTCTTTGCGTAATTGCAGGATCTTTTTTATTTTTTATCTCGTTATTTTGTTGTCTGAGAGACTGTGTTGTTGTGCGAGGTCTTCGCTCGAGGTCTCACAATATTTCGCAACCTTTTGCTGTCATGTTGAATCTTATACGGAGTGAAGCAGTTGTCAGTAGGACAATGTTGAAGTGCTCCCGTTAGCGACTAACTTGCTGACTAACCGTATTAGCGATTACAATCATCAATCCAGTAAACAAATGAATGACTAAGAAACCAAGTATCTAAATAATTAACTCATTAACTGACTGGATAACTGTCGGGATTAATCGATATATGAAGCATCTGGCTAATTCATTAATGAATTATATAACAAATTTATTATCTGATATAAAAAGTATCGAAATAACTAACCAATAGCTAATCAGTCAATTAACTGACTGCCTCACTGTCAGAAAATTTGACCGACTAATTAACCAAATGAACAGCAAATTAATATACAAATACGTTTTTCTATCTATCTATCTATCTATCTATCTATCTATCTATCTATCTATCTATCTATCTATCTATCTATCTATCTATCTATCTATCTATCTATCTATCTATCTATCTATCTATCTATCTATCTATCTATCTATCTATCTATCTATCTATCTATCTATCTATCTATCTATCTATCTATCTATCTATCTATCTATCTATCTATCTATCTATCTATCTATCTATCTATCTATCTATCTATCTATCTATCTATCTATCTATCTATCTATCTATCTATCTATCTATCTATCTATCTATCTATCTATCTATCTATCTATCTATCTATCTATCTATCTATCTATCTATCTATCTATCTATCTATCTATCTATCTATCTATCTATCTATCTATCTATCTATCTATCTATCTATCTATCTATCTATCTATCTATCTATCTATCTATCTATCTATCTATCTATCTATCTATCTATCTATCTATCTATCTATCTATCTATCTATCTATCTATCTATCTATCTATCTATCTATCTATCTATCTATCTATCTATCTATCTATCTATCTATCTATCTATCTATCTATCTATCTATCTATCTATCTATCTATCTATCTATCTATCTATCTATCTATCTATCTATCTATCTATCTACCTATTTATATACAGTCCTTGTGGACTTTGGCCGATTTTTTAGTTTCTTAATTTATACAGGTTCGGTAGGACTCCTTGGACTAGTGATCAGCCTGTCGCAAGGCTGCTACCTACACACAGAACAACACAATCACAGAATAGATGCACACAGACATCCATGTCTTAAGTAGGATTCGAACTCACGATCCCAGTGTTGGGGCAGTCGAAAACGGCATGCCTTAGACCACGAGGCCTCTGTGATCAGATGGCCCAGGATTTTGATGACATGTCATCTTCTTTTCCTTGTATCCTATGCGATGCTCTTAAATATATAAATCTCGGATATGAGCTGTTGGTTACAGAAATGTAAATTTTATTGGTAATTTTTTGCCATTTTTTTTACTTTTTAGGTTTAAGGTAATTTTTTCGATTTGGGGGTAATTTTTTGGTATATTTTTGGACTTTTAAGGGTATTTCTTGTCATTTTTGGCTATTTTAGGGAATTTTTCTTCATATGTTTTCTAAAATGTGAATAACATGGAAGCGAAGTGTTCTTTCTCCTTTAGGTCATTTTTCTGGATTTTTCGGTCATTTTGTAGGTCATTTTTTAAATCTTTTCAGGTCATAAAAATCCGGGCACTGGTGATCAGCGTTTTACTGACTAATGAACTTATGATTATAACTAACCAATTTGCTGTTTAACTAATGGACTAACAGAAAAATTAACCAATAACAATCAAATGAATGAATGAACATTTAATTAACTAATAAATTAAGTAACTTCCTCCACAGTACAAGTTTCTCCTGGAGCCACAAAGCGGTGTACTACTGCGCCGCAGTAACAGCTCTACTCGGAACAAAGACAAGGCCTATCCCTGCGATGGAGGTAAGAGAGAGCGCAATACTGGATACGAACTCACGGCTTGGCATGTTTCTATTGTAAGAGAAATTTATTAAACGCATCGCAAAGTGGATATTAATTGTTCACATTTATGATCTTCAAAACTTGTTACGTCACGGCTCCTCAAACTGGTGGTCGTAACCCCCAGGAGGTCGGCCAATTTCACAAGAATTGTTCAAAATACAGCTGTATTCACATGCAGTTTTGGCAATTCAGTAATATGTAGTAGAAGTACTTTCGGAAACTGCCTACACCCTCCGAAACATTTTGAGAAAGAGGTCTAAAGAGTTTGTAAAAATTACTTAGGTTCATGCTGCTACTGTACAGCCTAATAGGAACCTGGAACAATGTACAAAAATACACACTATGCTGGCCGGCAGCGATTTAAATACTGGTTCGGGTATATTGCTGTTGGGCCTCGCCAGCACAGTCATTCTTGTTTCCGTATCCCGCGTGACTCATTATCATGTTTTACTGTCTCAGGGATATGGAAGCCGTACCACCCCGGTGAGGGGGAAGAGGGCACGTCAATTTATATATTATTTTAGGGGGTTACGATACCGCAAAGTTTGAGAACCCCTGTATTAATTGAACATACGTAAAGCGAGGAGTTCGTGTATTCCTTTTATGAAATACGTTACAAGAATCTCGAAAAGCAAGGAAGCAAGCAATAAATAAAAGCAAATGTTAGCGACAAAGAAGCAATGCAGCTACAGGATACTCGCCTGTCCTCATTTCGAAGAAAACGTGAGATTTTCACAACGAAAACCATACTACCAGGACTGTTAAAGAAATTCTCAGTCATTTATAGCCCATGTAAATGTCAAAGCAAAGGTAAGTGGCGTCACAATACATCGATACCTGACTTGGAAGCAGAGGAAACACATATTGCTTTGACATAATTCATAATACGATTGGTGTTCGAAGAACAATAGAAATAGAATTAATTTGTTTTAAAAAAGTCAGCGTGTCGTATATCTGCTATAAAATTATATGAAATCCTTGCATTCTGCAGACTATATTCATGGAAACACTTCAAGAATGTGCAGCAAACAATAAAACAGATGACAGTCAAGAAGCTGTTGTCATGGTTTTAACAGTCGTGACTCTGGAAGACTTCAAAATGTTTCCGTGAGTAGTATAAAACAAACTCTACTCGGGACGTGAAGAAGCGGAGGATGACTATGACATGTTGCACCTAGACACTGGCCATACCAAGGCCACTGACTGGCAGACAGTAGTTTCAGCGTTTCACGTTTTACTGCATCTACGATAGATCTATGTTCTCTTTGCTTAAAAGTGTGGCACTAAATAAAAATCAATTTCGCGCCCCTGTTGACTTAGCTTCAGAGACTGCCATGGGTAGAAATTCACAGGAGTTGGGAATAAAATTTAAATACCACAGAAACATGAATAGTGGACATCCGCCGCTTGACCCTAGAAATGCTAAACATCGAAAATTTCTACCTTCACAAAAATTGCTATACATGACAGCATGTGACATCTGTTGGACTTCTATCTGAACCACTTAATCAAGAAAAAAATAAATGGGAACTTTTCTCTGCATTAGAAGTTCATATGGAGTAAGTAAGTAAAGCTATCCCTGTACCAGGCCGTGAAGGCCCATAGGGTTGTGAGACGTTGAGGGTCCCGCACTATCTAGACAATCGGCTCAAAGTTGGCTGTGAGGTTGTCAGCTTTACGCGCCGGCCGCGCTTTACTCCCCAGGAAAATTATTTAATTAATTCCTGGTACTCATTTCTATTAGAGACTGAGTAAACCCCAGGGCCTAGTGCGGCCGGAAGGATTAGGTCAACTGAAAAAAATGCAATGACCTCATCCTGTAACTCGACTTTGTAGGAACTAATTTCTAAGGTTCAGATTCTGCAAGGAACTAACGTTTGCAAGTAAAGCTGTCCCTGTGCTTATAACTAATTAAGCACTAGGCCATGAAGGCGTATGGTCAATTTGGTGTATAGATCCACATTTTCTTTACCTCGGCACTAGTTGGAGGTGAGTGGTCAGCTTCACGCCCCAACCGCTTTACTCCCGAGGAGAGAGCCCCACATATCCATTGTATAGGAGGTTGGGGGAAACCCAGGGTCGGTCTGGACAATATTAACAACATGCTTTGAACTCTAGCTTGTACAGATAAAAGCACGAACACGCAGAATTTTTCACTCCATTCATGATATATGAAATTGCATAATTCAGTAATCTCTCCTGGTTACAATATGACACTCCACTAGAATTTTGGTTGCTGTTACCTAGTACTGGACGTTACTAATTCCATAAAACATAACAGCAGTGCCTATGAGAGAAACAGACATTCACTGGCTCAATAAAGTCCATGTCTCCAATGAAATCATTACCATGTTCTTAAGAATCCACTTCTGAGCTGTATCCTGAGCCAGGTAAGTCCAGTCCATTTCTCCACGTTTTGGCCCTACTAATCTTTCACGTTCAGAAGGAACATTCTTTGTCTCTGTGACAAGAGTACAGGACGTTCGTTTTTACAATGAGATTTAGCTCACAAATATAGGGTTCGCTCCAGCCTAAACCGATGTGCTCTCAGAACTTGACATGTCATCACAAAATACAGGGCTTATAGGCCCAAAGCTCACAAATTATTAGAGAAACACGTTTCATGATGTGACGAATGCTGGACGAAAAAATTCGTCAAACATATTTCGGAAAGTTGGTGCGTTTCAAACAGATCCACTTTTCGAAACCCTCTGTATTTTAGAACTAAGATTCTCAACTGGTGGGGCGTCCCCCTTAGTCCAGAGGGGCGCATAAGTCTCCGAAAAGGGAGGGGGCGAAAACCCAATGACTTAGAAATATTTTCAGCCTGAATATGCACAAAATTGCAATTTTACTGCCAAAATCATCGACTTAGTACATTAAGCTCTAAGCTGACCCTACTCCCATTTTTCGTCAGAGCCCTTTAGAATTTAACTTAAATCTTGCTGAACAAAATACAAAACAAACACCGTGGCCTGAAGTCCGCAAGAGAACTATACCGACCGAGCGACCGCCGCTTGTCGGCGAAGTTAGTGCCAACTTTAGCAGCTAGAGTGTGTCGCGTGGTCAGCGCAACGGTTCCCTACGGCCGCTAATCTCTCTTTTCTAGTCCGGAGACGCTATTTCCTTGAAATAGCTCCTCAATTATCCTTACGAGGCTGGGTGAACCCCGTTCCAGACCCACTACTGATAGCGTCGGGATTCGAGCACGGGACCTCCGGATCTGTAGCCAGGAACTCTGACCAGTAGACCACAGAGGCGGTCACATCTTGCTGAAACAGTGACAAAGTACAACGTGAGAGAAAGAACGGTGTAAGTAGCGACTTCGCAAGCAAGCATGTTTCCACGACAACCATTGCATTGCAATAGAGGATCAATATTTTCTGTGCTGTCTTTGCCAAGATGTTATAAACGGGCAGATAGGAGCTGAGCTGCATATTCCGTGTGGAGGCGGTGGCGAATGCCTCCACCATAGTCCTGTGAGTCGTAGGAAGCAACGAAATGGACCCCAGTGCCTGGGGGCATAACTGGGACACCTTATTCCTGGAGGATATAAATACGGGGACTTGGCCCTCCAGGTTGGGTGAGTCTCGAATTTGAGGCTGTACAATTTGGTCATGAGTCCCGAGGAACTCAGACCCGTAAACGACTGCGATGGCGAGGACCAGCAGCAATTAAACATAAGGACTATAACGGCAAGTGTCCAGTCGGAAAAAAAAGTGGTCGTGGGTCTCAAGGGACTTGTCACCAAGACGAACTCACAGGCGGTAAATCATCAGTTGTAAAGTAACTCTAACTATGACTCTGAATTAGATGAGTTGCTTAGTGAGTTTTTTTTATGATATTGGGGTGGAACTAAGTCCCTTGTACTGCGGCCTCTTCTGGCCTATTGTACCAGCCCCAGATGATAGGTGAGGGTGATTGTGGAGCAATTGGTGGAATGAAGATTGGCAGGGGAAGCCGAAGTACTGGGAGAAAAGCTGCCCCAGCGCCACCTTGTCCACCACAAATCCCACTTGACCAGACCCGGGATCGAACCCGGACCGCCATGATGGGAAGCCAGCTACTAACCGCTTGAACTATGGCGCGGTGAGTTAGTGAGTTAGTTGTATAACAGTTAGGGTTTAAATATTATGAGTTGTTGTTGTAAGAAACTGGTAGCTGAGGCCTTGGACAGTTCGTGAACACAGATTAAGGGGAACGTGAGCTGTTGGAAGCCACTACTAAGCAACGACTAGTGAAGACTGTAATAGACTGGAGGGCCTAGTGTGGCCAATAGTGATTTATGCAGTGTGTAGAACAGTGAAAGCATAATCCACACTTGTAGTTACGAGCCGTAAGGTTTCCATACATGCACTAACCTATCAAAAGCCCGTCTATAGTCAGTCTGAGATCGTGACATATCAAGCATTGTTGCCTCATAGCTCGGCGCACAGTGAGAAGGCGTACGTAACTGCATGCCGCATATTTTAAATCGCATCGCTAGCTCTCTTTTCCAACTATTCAAGAAATCTTGCATGTTCTTCTTTCTCCCGCCATTTTGTTGTGCTGAAGCTGTGCAATTCTCTCGCAGCCCCGCTGTTTGTATTGTGAGAGCATAAATGGGACACATACCATGTTCGCCACACATATTTGCATCTAATATTAAAATTATACATATTTAAGGGGACTGTCCTAAATACGCTCCAAGAACCTTTATCCCACTTCTTAATTATAAAGGTGAAACTCTTAATTTTATTGAAATATACAATATTTAATAGTTCGCAATTTACCACGAATATGAATCATATTTAGAATAATTAAACGAAGACACTGGGCGTGCTGCAGCGTAGTTGATTGAGACAATATGCTACAAACTATAAGGTCATGGGTTCGATTCCCAATGAGGTCATTAATTTTTTCAATTGACCTAATCCTTCCAGCCGCACTATGGCCCTGGTTTCGATTCAGCCTCTAACAGAAATGAGTACCAGGAGTCTTCCTAGGGGGTAAAGAGCGGTCGGCGCGTAAGGCTGAAAACCTTACCGCCATTTCTGAGCCTCTTGTCTAGAAAATGTGGGAGCCTCGACGTCTCACAACCTCATGGACCTTCACGCCTCTCATAAGGATAACTTTACATTTTATATGTTTAAGGTAGAATCTAGTTAATTTCTAATAATTATGTTAAGAGCATGTGTCTCTGACTATTAAGCATTCTCACACAATGCATGGAGGACAACAGGAAGGATGGGAAAATGACATTTTCAATATCATCATCATCATCATAATTGAAACAATTGTCACAAAACGCAAGTACTAAAGATAGGCGGGGTATGTAGCTCACATCGGGTAATTTCAAATTCATATAAAATTGTGTCTCTAAAATCTCCGGGAAAGACACCACGTGGAAGGCAAACTCGTAATGGAAGGATAATATTAAGATGGATGTTATATAAAGCAGGTGTTAAGGAATAGACTGATTTCTAACATCAAGGTTCGAATCCATACGTTAGCTTTCGTGACGGCGGTGATAAATCTTGGGACGCCTTAAAATTGGGAATATTGTCACGTGTTTTAGTGACTGTAGACGGGGTTTTGATTGGTAATCGGATTTATTGGCCACTTGCACTCGTAAGTACAAATAGCTACGACAGTCTCACTCACACACTACAAAGTTGTACAACTTCTTAGTCTTAACTAGCCGTTGCTTGATATGGGCTTTCAATGGCGGACATCCCTTTCCTTTGGATTCCCGAACTCTCCCCGGCCTTAGCTACTAGCTTCTCACTTCTAATGGCTGTAACTCTCAACTGACTCAACCAAGTCAACTTAAAGGTTTATTACTACCGACAGTCAGCCTGCCAGCCTGCTACGGTGCCTTGCCCTCTCCGCTGCCCAAGACTAAGTTTTATTACCGTCAGACACTTGCGGGTTTGTTAATATGGAGATCCCTCTCTGACGAGAGCACGGGTCTGTCGTTTACAATTGCTGCTGGTCATCGCAGGAGCAGTCATTCTTGGGTCCGAGTCCCGTGGGACTCATGACCATATTTTCCTGACTCAGATTCTAGACTTCCCCAACCTGGAGGGCCAGGTCCCTGTATTTATATCGCTGAGGAACAGGGTGGCCCAGTTACACCTCCAGGCACCGGGTGTCCTTTTCGTCTCTTCCTGTGGCTCACAGGGCGACGGTAGAAGTACTGGAACTGGCCTTCACGCGAAGGTGTGTCTTGTTCTCTCTGCTTATACAGCTTTAAGCCACTTTCGCTTGAATTTGTGATTTCCGTAATGTCGAATACGCGGCTCTGGGATGGAAAGGAATTCTCTTCGTTCATGAGATAGGACTGGCTTTGTGGATTTAATTTATAAGCACGCATTTTTCCCGACTTTTCTTTAGAATTCATACTATAGAGTAAAGTTGAATATCAAGGTTGCGGCAAACACGCCTGCCACTCGTTACAGAGTTCATCTGAGATCATGTTACCCGAGGTTTCTCACTACAGCCTCAGTAAATATTGGGATCATATTTCTGAGCGGTCACGTTGTAGCGTAGTTGGTTGAGGCACTATGGTACAGAGCGGAAGGTCGCGAGCTCGATTCCCGGCGAATTTATTGGATTTTTCAGTTGACTTAATCTTTCCAGCCACACTATGGTCCTGGGATCGATCCAGCCTCTAACAGAAATAAGTACCAAAAATTTTTATGGGGTATAAAGAACGGCCGGAGAGTAAGGCTGATAACCTCATGGCCATTTGTGAGCCGATTGTCTAGAAATGTGGGAGCCAGGACGTCTGAAATATATTCATGTCCCAAATTTCTCCATATACAGGGAGACCGAGAAGTCGCGCACATTACACTAAGCCATTACATTTTGCTGGTTTAATGCACAAACTACAAGACATGTTTATGTTTTTTACGTATTTCTGTCACAAGGCTTGTTCAACGACGTTGTCAACGTCTCAGACTCTACACCATAAATCTTAAGGTGATAAGTTAATAATGGATTGTAAAAATGTAAAAAGAAATGCAAGATGCCTAGTTCCAGATACTATCCCAGAACTTTGCTTGAGCGACTGAGGAAAGCCGCTACACTTCCTAATCAGAATACCCATGATCACTTGTGTCATTCAAAATGGGTAAGGTAAATGTAAATTTCCTGCGCTTAACTAATTAAGCACTACACCATGAAGACGTATGGGGGAGTGAAGGTATAGATGCACATGTTCTTCACCTCTGCACTAGTTGGAGGCGAGCGGTCAGCTTCACGGCCAGGCCGCTTTACCCCCAGGGAAAGAGTTCCCAGTGTCTGTTGGACAGGAGGCTGGGTGGATCCAGAGTAGCTCTGGAAGACAAGGAGAACATTATAGACCCTACCGGGATTCTAGCATCCAGCCCAGGTCGGCCAGTCCTTAGAGAGCCGCTATACCGACTGCGCTATCGGGAACTTCCCGAAGACAGAGTGACGTCATGGCTTGAGCCAGTTTTCTCAGCCGTTTAGTAATCGAATATACAACTCACAAAACAACCATAACATTAGCTCATAAAATGTATATTCTAACTGCTGATTAAACAAATAAGTAAAAAAAACAAATGTTTTCCTCAGTATTCCTGTTGAGGTTGGTGGCCCCTGTCACGTATGCATTTCTAATTCAGTGTGCATACGTACCGGGCACCGTAAAAATAAAGAAAATAATAAACGATTGCATTTACTTAAACGAAACCAATATAACTTGGCTAGATCATGCGTAATTAGAAAGGAATATTCAGTTCGGTCAGCTCTTTAAAAAAATTCAAATTTTGTTGTTAAATGTTCAAATCGTAGGACAGCCCATTGTACCACTCTTCAAGGGAAAATTCATTACAACGCCTGGTATATTATAAACGCATAAATTCGTCTTCATCTTAAAACAGTGAAATTATATGGCATTATATTCAAGCCACAAAAGTAGGTCTCGAGTGTTCTGACAAGGTGAGGACAATTGTAACTCTGCGCATGCGCCACTCTACTCTAAATGAAATTATTTGTCTGTCACTTTTTTCAGTACCTTTATTCATGTGTCTTTGTTATGAAGATTTATCCGTTCTTGAATCCAGTGGATATACATATATACACTGCACATATGCTTACATAATTAACTTTATGGAGCTGAGCCATTCTTGAGAAGCCGCAGTTGTGCAGCTACTCAAGATATCCCCTGCATTTTACGGAACCCGAAGGTTCACTACCGTGTTCACATGAGCCTTCCACTGGTCCTTATCCTTATCAGTCCACAAAACCAAATTGTAACTCTCTAAGATCCATTTTAATTCTATCCACCCACCTATGTCTTCGTCTTCCTAGTGGTCTCTTTCCTTTTATCTTTCCCACCAATATCCTATATGCATTCTTCTTCGCCCCATTCGTGCTACATTCCCTGCCCATCTCATCCTCCTTGACTTGATCATTATGGAACTCGTCACCTATACGTACGTGACTACATCTATCTTAATGGAGTAGATTTGTTGTTAAGAACCTAGTTGTCGCTCAGCTACTCAAGATATTTTCTGCCTTTTTTTTTGTGTATTATCCCCATCGTGAGGCAAGTGAATCCAGCCCGCATATTACCATATTTATCTTAGTCTGCTGAATTGTTTCTTCCTTGATGCAGTTCTGTATCCCATGCTTATGTAACTCCTTGGCTTCAGGATCATTTCAGAACCTTGGTCTCCTTTACAAAACATTCTCAGTTCTCTTTATCATATGCTCTGTCTCGAGCTCCTCGCTTTCCCCTCCTGCACATCCTCCAGACATCTAAATCTAACGCTTTCTACGTACCTTTTACTTCCTGTAGCCATTCCTGTTCCAGCTATGTCCACAATTTCTGCTACACAGAAATGCAGAATGCAATATTTGAAACATGAAATGTTGAACACACAAAGTAGAACAAAATAAACTCTTTTATAATTTATTTTGTGATTTTAGTCAGATTAACCGTGTGTACAACACTAATACCCTCACTTACTCACTTACTTACTTATGGGGCTGAGCCCTTCTTGAGGAGAAGCCAAATCTGCAGCTACTCAAGAATTTCACATCATTTCATGGAAACCGAAGGTTCATTACCGTGTTCACAAGAGCCCTCCACTCGTCCCTATCCTGAGCCAGGTCAATCCAATCCATACCATCCCATCCTATCTCTCTAAGATCCATTTTAATATCATCCTCCCACCAACAACTTGGTCTTCCCAGTGGTCTCTTTCCTTCTGGATTTCCCACCAATGCTCACTGATGCCCTAAGGAACTAAATGAAAAATAATAAAAAAATTGTAAATAGAAATACTAAGAAATAAGGCGCAGATATGTTGTCCAAAATTTCAGTACAATAATTTGGACTGCATGTGAAAGAAATGTGGTCACCTTGCTTATTGAACAACGTCATCAGCAAAATGACCATGTGGTCATAACTGTGCCCTTATACATCTCTCAGATATCTTTTCATCAGACATGAATAATGAAGAGTGGAAGTGCTTAAATTATTAAGTTTCTTTCAGTGTAATTTTCTCAGTTCTCCGACTAGTTTAGGTTAAAGTAAATATAAATTGGGTTACTTTTCAAGTGGACTTATCCTAGACCCAAGAGACATCTTGATAGTAAAGTTTGCGTGCACTGCAACAGAAGTTCTCTGTAAGCATGCCGGCACACAACAGCAAACTCGTTAATCCTGGAGCTGAAATGTCCCCTGCCTCCGCAAGACAGCAGCTTCTGTGCGTTCCTCTGATCTAGTTTCTTTGGCCGCCAGCGGCAGAGTCTTTAGCTGCAAGAATTCTGCTCCACCCCCCTCCACCCCTGGCCTCCTCGCGCAGTGCTGGTACAGTCAGCACAAGCAGTGCAGCTCTCTGCCTCGAAGCTGACGTGTTCCTATTCCGGAAACAGATTCAAATTCAGTTCTTAGCTTCATGCTTCTGGCTGGAGAGCCGTGAGAAAGTGAAGTATTGTCATGAGTTCCGCGGGACTTAGAAACAAGAATGACTGTGCTGACGAAGACCAGCAGAAAAATACCTGATCGACCAACCGATGCTTCTGGCTCATTTATTTCTTTTGTTAGGCTATTTTCGCTATTTATAAATAAATAGTATTAGGTTTATGAGATTATCTTGATGTCTGTGTGTCGGTATGTGTATTCCTTCTCATCGTTGCTAGGCGACGGCTCGGAAAATATATTCTCGCTGCAACAGATACACACGCAGGAATAGAAGAATTGCTGAACATTTTTTGTACGCGGTAAATGCCATATTAAAGGAAAATAAGTGGTTGGCTCTTCCCAGAACTTCTTGTCTTATATGATAGGGCTTTGAAACTAAAATTGGAGCTATGATTTTTTTCTAGGGAGATGACAAATTCTTTTCTTCGGAGGAAACTAAAATTGAAAGTTAGGAGTACGAGTTCACCTGTATTCTGAAGGCGATAGGGACACTGCCTAATCTCTCGGGAGGATACCGGTACAGCAACTTGAAATAAGCCACGACCGCATTCATTCTAAGTATTAGCATCTAAGAAACTTGCAGCGTCATTCCACGCCGTAGGCCACTTTAAAGGGGATCATTAACTCTTCGAAGCGTGAAGCTCATGTTAAGTGATATTTAAAAATTAAGTCTGTACCTCCCAGAAAGCATGAACCGGGTTAGCGCAGTTCCTATAGCGACTGGCTACGGGCTGGATGACCGAGGAGTCTGAGTTCGATTTCCGGTAATGGCAATATTTTTCTTTTCTCCACGTCTTCCAGACCGGCTCTGGGGCCCACACAGCCCCCTGTCCAGTGGGTGCCGGGAGCTCTCTTCCCGGAGGTAAAGAAGGAGGGGAGCGGTGAATACCCCGTAAGCATTCATGGCGTAGTACGTAATTAATTAAGCACAAGGCTAATCTTATCTTACTTTTTTTTTCTACCGTCCACATGGACCCTGGCCTCTGATTTTTTAGTTTCATGATAAAACCCACGGTCCCGGCTTCCGAGCGAGCGAAGACAGTGCATACCTTAGACCGCTCGACTACCGGCAGTGTATAAGAATAATATATAAGAATTCAGTTCGTACCGCACAGGAAACAGATCCGAACCCACGGTCCCGGCTTCCGAACGAGCGAAGCCAGTTCATGCCTTAGACCGCTCGGCTACCGTGCCCGGCCTAAACTTACCTTACCTTCCAGAAAGCGCATTGAATCTCCAATTTTTCTCCCTATAACTCTACAGCCCTTTGGACGTTGGCCGCTTTTTCAGTTTCTTAATCCTATACACAGTCAGAAGGACACCTTGGACTGGGGATCAGCCCATCGCAACGCCGCTACCTAATGCAAACATGGAATAATCGCACACAGACATCCGTTTCTTGAGTGGGATTCGAAAGCACGACTCCAGTGTTCAAGCGGCCTTAGATCACGCGGCCACTGTGATCGGCTTGAATCTCCATTGCAGCTATTACAATAGTGATGCTGTTTAAGGGAGTGATCGCATGGTTTTCCCATCGTCAGACTGGAACTACACTGAACCGGACTCTCGTTTAGCTTCCCCTGTGTTGAGTTCCATTTGCTTTCCTGCCTCAGGTCATGCTCTTCTTTAAAGGCCGAGGCCGAGTACTGTTATCTTCTGTTATCCGAGTAGCGATATTTTCGCGAACGTCACTCTACAATCATACATTTTTATTCTTCCTTCCTTTTAGCGTGGGGTGTGAAAGAAAGAGGGAATGATCAAAATAATGACTGGCGATGATTGTTGATGACGTGGCGTGTGAAGGCAATGGAGTAAGCGTGGGGGAGAGAGTTAAGGAGCTGGATAACTGCTTTAATTGTTTCTAATTGATGCGAAGGTCGGACGGTGTCCTTAGAAGAGCGGAGGCTGTCTGGAAGTTGTGCAGTTGAGTGGCAAGTCGCATAAACGGAGACCCCAGTACCTGCATGTTAGTTCGCTTGAAGAGATGCAAAGAGATTTACGAGGCTATTTTGTTTTTTAATGCCGCGGAATAGGAAAACGCATTTGTCCATTGATGCAGTGTTAAAAACTATGTTTATGTTCCTGGCCCAATATTTCGCGTTGTTAATCTCCGTGATAATCATGCATGTGGTTATTTGAGAACAAAATGGCATTATAATAAAGCAGAAATGGGAATGTAATCATACATCACTGAAAGTAATATTAAAAACAATTATTATTCAAAATATGTTTGGTGTATTTAGCTGGCTAACCTGGACGACTGAGGACTCGGAGTTCGAGTCCTGGTAGAGGCCAAAATTTTTTCTTCTCCGTGTCGTCACACAGGATCTGGGGTCCACCCAGCCTTTATCATGAGGCTACCGGGGTCAAAGCAGTCGGGACGTGAAAGTAGCCACTCACCTCTAATTAGTTCAGCGTCGAAGAAAATGTGAATCTATACATGTAATCTCCATATGACTTCATGGCGTGATGCTTAATTAGTTAAGCACAGTGACAATTTTACCTTTACCTTCTGCATCTATAGCACTGCAGGTGCAGATAAGAGTGGCATGGATGCGTGTGTTTGTATTGTCAAGTATATGTAGCGGTTTTGCGAGGAGCTGATCTCCCGTCCAAGGGTTGCTCCCGACTCTCTGTAAGATTAAGAAACTGAATTGAAGCGAAGTATTTCACAAAAGTCCTATGCTCCAGTCGAACCAATAACAAAATAATTGTAAATAATAATAATGTTGACAATAAACAATTTTTTTTCTGGAAATCTGTTGTGAATCGAATTGAATTAAAGTTCAAGGTAAATTTAATCGTGTGCTTAGTTAAGTACAGCATCATGAGGATGTATGGAGAAATGAAGGTATAACTCCACACACGTAAGGATATTAATTGGTAGTGGTGATACTGAACCTTGTTTCTCTCCTCTCGTGTTCAGTCAAACTTTTCTTACGGTTTTGTACTCACATTTTCTTTCTCTTCCCTATGACCCGGCATAGTCCAGTCGGTAAAGCAACTGGCCTCGGGCTGGACGACGGAGGTATCTCAGTTCGAGCCTCGTTAGGGTCTAGAATTGTCTCTTTTCCGCATCTTCCAGACCGGCTCTGGGATCCACCCAACCTCCTATGTAATGAATACAGGGGACTCTTTCTCCGGCGTTAAAGCGGCCGGGACGTGAAGCTGACCAGTCACCTCAAAATAGAGCTCAGGTCATGAAAATGTGGATCTATACATCCGCTCCAACATACTCCTTCACAACGTAATGCTTAATTAGTTAAGCACAGGGACAGCTTTGCTTTTACTTTGTTTCTCTTCCTGAAACTATTTATACTGAAAAGCTTGTTATCACTCTGGGATCCGATAGGGAATTTGTTACTTTACTCTGTCACATTGCCGGAACCAATTAATTCAGATGGACACACATCCCGCACAATATAGCCGTAAGCTAACAATAATGTAAGCTCCTCCGAGTGTAGGTGTATGATAATAGAATCAGTTCCTGAATGGTTTTCATAATAATTATTAAGTAAAATGAGAAAAAACTACGTCGGTAGTGACAGCTGAATACTTACATTTAAACTAACCTCAAAATAAAGCAGAGACTTGTGGGAACTCCCTGTCCACAGGTTTCGCCATTACTGCACCACATTGCGAACTTTGGAAGTAACGCTAGTCCTTCTTACGCTTTCGGTTATTTTGACCAGCGTTCTTCCATATAATTTTAGTAAGCAGGTCTGAAGGAAAGGACCCACTTGGAAGATATATGTGTAGATGGATAAATAATCTTAAAATGTGTAGGTAAATTAAAAAATTCAGTGGACTCATCCCGATGAGGTCAATGAATTTTCAATTAATTTAATTCTTCCAGCCGTACTATGACCGTGAGATCGAATTGACCTCTAAAAATTAGTATCAGGAATCTTCTTGGGGGTAAAGGGCGACCAGCACGTAAGCCTGAGAGCTTCACCGCCATCTGTGAGCCAATTTTTTAGAAAATGTGGGAACCTCAACATCTCACAACCCTATGGACCTTCACAGACTGTCACAGGGATAGCGTTACTTTTTTTACTCCCACCTTAAGAAAAGTTAGTGTGAGTTTTCGATTGGATTCTTCCGGCTCAGGATAGGGCAAACAGCGAGGTGTTTCGAACATGGTAATGAATCTTTGGGCTGTGTTAAAGGCGGAGTCTTCAGTCATTAGCTTAATCAAACAATGTTCACTCCTTACATATTACTGACGAAGCAGAAATTTCCTTACCGTAATTCATTTTCGCTTTTTCACTTAACCAAGTCCGTATCGCAAAGCTCTTTTTCCTGTTAAATTGCGAGCTCTAATCAAGGAAAAAATATCGAGAAAAAATCGACACGCTATCTTTTGTTACTCTTCGTTACTTTATTCTAAGCAAGATGTGAGCTTAGGTCTACACGCTAGTTATTATGTAATTTGAAATAATGCAGTTATTTAAGTGAATATAAATTTCCTTCCGCTAACGACGTTTCGTTTCCTCGCTTAATCGTTAATAAAATTTGTAAGAAGAGAGTTAAAGAATATAAACATGATAAAAACGTGTTGTTTTCGATGAAACTTAAAAAAATGACATGAAGGAAATTTGTTTATCTGGATTAAGAATATGCATAGGGTATCAGAGTTTATTAGGAACTTGGTTTTGCATTGCCGTGGCTCTATTGCCTAGTGTATTCAAATGACTATGGACATGATGGGAAGGAAGGAATGGAATTTTGGGAAATTGAAGAGAAAATTTGAGGAACATGGAAAATTATAAGAAATGCGAGGAACTAGTTACATTATGAGGAATGGAGGTCGGTTAGGATATGGAGGAATATTATCCGATATGTTCTGAGTATAAAGACACTTGATAGAATGTCCTGTGTGTTAAGGAATTGCGGATGGTGAATAAGAAGCAACTTGCCGAGAGCGTGAACCCTGTGCAGCACAGGGAACTGAAGACAATGAATTTCGTGTGGATGGAAAGACGGTATAACTTATGTCTTGTCCTATGAATATTCATGCAGGCTGGTCACTGTCTGCTGAGGAGGCCGGCCCTCCATATGGGCGTTACTGCTGTTGCCATGTGGGGAGACGTATGCGCGCGGGACGTGATATGTGATAACAAACAACACGCATTTGGTCACGCAATGACTAGGAACCAGCTGGACCATGGTTCGGTCCTGTTCGCACCTCATTCTTTATATCCACACGCGTTCTTCACAAGTGCCACTTGGATATGGGAATGTATTGGGTGCATGGGGGAGAAGAAGCAGGGACAGAAACTAATTAATAAAGAAAGACGAATAAATAAAGAGACAATAAGACAGAAACGGAAAGAAATATGAAGAAGGAAATGGCTCTTAGAATGATCTGGAAAAATATTAGGGAAAAACTAATCGACTAATTTACTCTGATACAATATTGACCGCATAGAGAACAAAGGGTACAATAGTCCTTTCATCAAGCCGTTGCCTAGTAACGATGAGGGAGATACACACGCAGGCTTACCGGGCTCCACTATTTCGACTCCCACGGATTGAGGGGGATGCACAAACTGATACACACACAGAAAGGTGATCTCGTAAACCGTAGCCCTGCGAGTCGTAGGAGGCGACGGAAAGGGAAGTCTCGAGTCTCAGACGGTAAAATGTGGTCGTGAGTTCCACGGGACTCGGGCCTGAGAATGACTGCACAATTGTTAACGACAGACCCGTCCTCTCGTCAGAGATGGCACCCCACATCAACAAACCCGCAGTTGTCTGACAATAATAACAATTTGGTCGTAAGCCCCAGATAGGTGCTTCATTTCAAGAGAGACTGACAGACTGACCGTCGGTCGTAACATAAGATTCGACTCGACAGATTCTTCACAGAACTTCTTGTCTTTTATCACTGCGTCCGGACCAGCTCTAGGTGCTCTATCCAACGTGTACGAGCTGCTGTGTTCCTCAGTGTACAGACCTTCACATTCGCTTACTGCCAAAGTTAAGAATTTGTGGAGCTATGTCTCTGTTCCCCTGATATATCTTTGATACATGATAGTTAACCCTTTAAATCGCAGTGGTTACTATATATTCCACCTGCTCTAACACACTAAAACTCTGAATTCTGCCCACTGAATATATCTGTGTGTTCCGTGTGGTTCTCCCAATAAACAGCGATATTTCCCTAAACAGCATTAACCGGTTGGGTTTTGTAGCGGAAACGTGATGTGTTTCCTGTGAGGTACGAACGGAAGTTTTAATTTTATTTCATAGAATTCTCTTTTTAGCCTCAATTTTACTGATCAAAGTTTTCGTTTTTCAAACTATCTTGGATACTAAGAGTTCCGTGTTTGTGGGACCTGTTCTTAGGCTTGCTTCACAGTTTCGCTATGACAGTTTCGCGATCTCCATCCGAGCTGCTAAATCGAGCTGAACAGCTCTCTCTACCGCAGAACCAGTTAAAATTATTTAATAAGTTCCCACACTGTTTTTCAGTACCAGTTCTTCTGCCTGGATAATTGTTATTGAACTCGTCTGCTGCTTAACTGTGTGATGACTCAATCAGCCGACCGTTTGTCGGTCTGTTATAAAAGACCAGGTTGATAGATCCTCGATAGAATGAGAACTGGCAGGGGAAATCGAAGTACTCAAAGAATACCTACCCTAGCGTTATTTTCTCCACAACAAATCCAATTTGATTTGACCTGGGATTGAATTGCGTGTTCCGTGCTAAAATGTCGTCTGAACAGAGCAAAAATAAAACTGGTTTTAATAATTGTTTCAGAAAATTTTGAATACACTATAGAGTTATGTATTGTCTCTCCTCCGTTCAGTGAGAAGCTCTGGGCCACAAGAACACGTGTATCAGTAATGTGCATGTCACAGCATATCTTGACAGTACCAGTAATTCGCCAGCGCGTCCTGACAGTATCAGTATTGCTCATGTCACAGCACATCCTGACAGTATCATCAATGCGCATGTCACAGCATATCCAGACAGTATCAGCAATGCACATGTCACAGCATATCCAGAGTGTATCAGCAATGCACATGTCACAGCACATCCTGACAGTATCATCAATGCGCATGTCACAGCACATCCTGACAGTATCAGCAATGCGCATGTCACAGCACATCCTGACAGTATCAGCAATGCACATGTCACAGCATATCCAGACAGTATCAGCAATGCACATGTCACAGCACATCCTGACAGTA
>NW_019719365.1:157407-203112 GCF_002891405.2 Cryptotermes secundus | reverse complement strand
ATCAGCAATGCACATGTCACAGCACATCCTGACAGTATCATCAATGCGCATGTCACAGCACATCCTGACAGTATCAGCAATGCGCATGTCACAGCACATCTTGACAGTATCAGCAATGCGCATGTCACAGCACATCCTGACAGTATCAGCAATGCACATGTCACAGCACATCCTGACAGCATCAGTAATGCGCATGTCGATGTATAATTTATACGTTCTTTGCAATTAATCAGTAAAATTGTTGCATACTCTTCAGGGTATATTTACTATACAATTTGAACTTATACCAGAGACTTTGGATAGTCCAGAAATGGGGTTCAAGTTATAAGCTGATGGAAGGATTTTGATAAATTTTCATGTAGGACGCCCGTATAAAAATACATCTACACTATTTAATTCTTGCTTATATACTGTAAGTCTGCTTAGTAATATGTTTTGTACATGTAAAAGTTATACTAAACTCCCTGTCTCAGAAGGCAATGTGCAATCAAAATGAAGTTTAGCCAGAAGAAACCATTATCATCACCAACATCTCATATGTGTTCTTAAAGGTGAAGTTGACCATGTGCTTGGCTACTTAAGAACTAGACCACGAAGGCGTATGGGAGAGTGGACGTATAGATCCACGTATTTTTTTATCTCGGCTCTAGTTGGAGGTGAGTGATCAGATACAAGGTTCGTCCGCCTTACAACGGGAAAATAACCCTAAGTAACTATTGAATAGGAGGCTGAATGAACCTCAAACGCGGTCTGGACGACCTACCAGGATTCGAAGTCCGACCCCTTTGTCGTCTACTCTGTAGCTACTTGCAGTACACGATTATTTATCCTAAATCATATATTAACAATGAATTGCTTATTATTGCATTGCGTATATGATCAGAGACGCGTCCTAAAAAGCACATTTCTGCTGTTTCAATTTGTTATTATAAATAAAATAATTAAGATTACGAGGAATTATGGCCTTGCAACAAGACAAACGGTAAATCTATTACAGACCTTGGAGGCCCATAGGGTTGTGAGACGTCGGGGCTCTCACTTTTCTAGACAATCGGCTCACAGATGGTGGTGAGGTTGTCAGCCTTAGGCGCCGGCCTCCCTTTACCCCAAGGAAGATTCCTGGTACTCATTTCTGTTAGAGGCTGTGTCGAACCCAGGGCCATAGTGTTGCTTGAAGGTTTAGGTCAATTGAAAAATCCAAAGATCTCCAGCGGCCGGCGCATAAGACTGACTTCACCGCCATCTGTGGGCCGACTCTTAAGAAAATGTGGGAACCTCGGCGTCTGACAACCCTATGGGCCTCCGCAGCTTGTTACAGGAATAGCTTTAGCTTTCCTCTAAATGAACAAACATTAAATACACATTTAATGCTTACGTTTATATACAGGATGTCCCAGGAGGAATGTGCCAAACTTCGGGAGGGTGTTCCTTATATTATAGTATGCCGATATAATCCAAAGTTGTCCTATGTCCAAAGTTGAACGGTTACGGAGATAATGGCCCGAGAAAAGTGTGGTCTTCTGGCGAGTCCACGCACTGTACCTGTCAGCTGGCATGTCTTATCTACGTTTGTCCTTGAGTGTGGTGATGGCAGCTCACGTTAGCCCCATACACTCTCATACCAGAACGCACAGTCAGCAATGTTACGTCAGCGCTTGCCATTTATGTGTCATGTTGGAACTCTTAACGACAACTTTGACATGGCGTGCGAGTTTTTTGTAGTTCAATTTAATGGCTTCATGTCACTCATAATTTAGTTTGATGTTACGTACATTATTAACATTACAGAATCCACATATTCCTGCCAGTTTTAATATGAATTTGGTAATCAACAAGTGTGTAACACCGGTCAAAGTTTCACAATTCTCTGGCCATTATCTCTGTAACCGTTCAACTTTGGACATGGGTGTTTTGGGTTATATCGGCATACTTTAACATAAGGAACACCCTCCCGAAATTTGGCACATTCCTCCTGGGACACTCTGTATAAACACACAAGAGATTAAACATATATACAATTTAATATATTTTTAAATATCTTCTTCTTATATAGCAGTACATTAAAAGAACAGAGAAATTTTGATTTTAAGGCAGGTTAACATAAGCAGACACTTTCTTATTTTTTTAATAACTTCGATTGTATTCAGGGGCCAGTGGTTATTTATCAAGTATCCAACTTCGAAAATATCAGGTAATATGACATCTGTTTAATTGTCTGGGATGTACCAGGATATGTGCATGTATGCATGTAATCATATAAGGGCCTCGTTCTACACTGTCGACATAACGATTTTGAAGTGGTTAATATTTTATTTTTGTAAAATTCTACAATGTCGAATTTCATGAAAATATTTCTGTCGGATTTCGAGTTCAGTTGGAGTACGGACTAACAGACGAACTGATTGAAGTCAACTGGCTCTGCGCTGGGTTCTCACACCTAAGCATATCTAAACGGTTTCATATTACCAAGTATCTTTAGTGCTTTTAGAGCGTTCTTGCATGAAATAATTTTCAGCGCTACTTATATTTAACGAAATAACAAGCATGTCTGTCTGATTAATGAAGCAGAGTTCTTGAGAAGCTACTAGTTGCTTGTTAGCCAACAAACACAAAGGAAATGGAACACACGAACTAGTGCAATGTAATAAGATACTTGTGTTGTGTAACCCTGTTAACAATATACTTGCAAAATAAAGTTAAGAAAAAGGCGAAGTTTTGCCAGGTTTTTAATGAATTATAATTAATTGGTACAAGAGAATACAGCACTAAAGCATACACAACAAAATAAACGAAAAAAACGAAATAGCCGCCAAAAGATATGATAGAAATATCCGACAAAAGAAATTAACAACAAAATCAACGATGTGCCTAAGCGTACAGAAGACAGAGTGTACAGTTCAGTGGTCTCCCCAATAATAAAAGTTGCCTGATGATGGCCCATGTGTGGCCGAAACATGTAGCAACAAAAAATGAATGTATATAGTTAAAGACACTTTAGAACTTATAACAAACACTTTTAGTGTAATAATACACTAAAATACGTATTTTAGTGTGTTTTATAGAAGGTTGACTTTGTTGCATTAAAGACAGTGTACTTGCGTACATATAAAAATGATACCACAATGCAAGAGCATTCTGAAATTCAATATTCATTAATTATGGACTAGGCCATGAAGGTGATTGGGGAAGTTGTGACGTAGAACCATCATATTTTACAAATATATTGTAACGAATTTGATTAACGCGTTATCAGGCACTAGCTCTGTAAACACGGTCTAACATGCAACAATACATGAGGTTGTGTTTTCTATATCGTCCGAGCCAAGCAGCGGTATGAAAATTGGTTTGCAATCCGATTCTAATAGCGCCTTCAAAACAAGGTTCTCCGCACGATTGACAATTTTCCAAGGCGTACACCGGTCCGCGATTTCCACATGGCGCCCCACAAAAGCAAGACCGTAAATGTCAAACAGTAATAAATATCTGGTCATGAGCCCCAGATGGGGCTCAACACCAAGATTTACTGACTGACTGACCGTCAGTCGCAATGTGACTTCGACTTCTTAGACACATTTAATTAATCACTGCTTTCGGCTGTCCCATTTTCCAAAGCCTTGGAAGGAAGCAAAGGTCATAACGTTACCGAAGCCCGGCAAGGACCCAAAATTTCCTCAAAATTTATGCATGATTAGCCTCTTGTCTACAACAGGCAGGCTATTCGAAAAAGTTATTTTGAAAACAGTCCAAAGGCACATTGAAGAAAAAGGCCTGGTTAATGAAAACCAGTTTGGTTTCCGTGCCCGTCATAGCACGACACTTCAACGTATGAGGCTTAGGGACCACGTAACCTTAAATTTCAACAATAACATGTCTACAGCTGCTGTATTCTTGGATATTGAAAAAGCCTTTGATAAAACATGGCACACTGGCTTGCTATATAAATTATCTACATTACAATTTTCGATAAGTTTAATCAAGCTTATTAGCTCTTTCCATTGTCAGAGAAAATTCAGAGTTTCAGTCGAAGGTGAAATGTCTACACCAAGGGAAACACAAGCAGGAGTGCCACAAGGTTCTGTTCTCTCCCCCACACTGTACAGTCTACATATAAACGAAAAGCCCCAAACACCTGACGTCTATATAGGTCTCTTTGCTGACGACACCTGTATATATGCGGCAGACCGCAAAGAGGGTTATGTTCTCAGAAAGCTGCAGCGAGGTCTCAGTGCTATTGAGACTTGGTGTGAGCGCTGGAACATAAAAATCAGTGAAGATAAAACTCAGGCAATCTACTTGTCTCATAGACTTAGGCCCCCTCAGACTCATCTTATATTGAATGGGCAGAATATCCCCTTTGTCAATCATGTAAAATACCTGGGCGTAATCTTCGATAATAGGATTACATGGAGACTTTACATAGAAATGATTGAAGCCAAGGCCTTCAGAACATATATTAGAATCTACTCCCTGTTCACAAGTGAGCCCTTAAACGCAAACATTAAACTAACACTCTATAAGGCACTGATCAGATCAGTAATGACTTACGCTTGTCCCGTCTGGGAATTAGCGGCAGACACCTACCTCCTAAAATTGCAGCGCATGCAAAACAAGATTTTGCGCACCATGGGAAATTTTCCAAGGTGCACACCAGTCCGCGACCTGCACACGGTTTTCAACTTTCCGTATGTATACGACTATGTAACAAAATTGTGAGGAGACAAGCAGAAGTCATACAAAATCATGAGAATGAACATGTTCGCGGTATAGGACAAGGTGAAGCTAGGCACAGAAAATATAAAGGCTTAAACTTGGCGGTGGTCAAGCTTACGAACGTTCAAATGAATAAGTTTTCGTTGTATCATAAGAGATGCAAGTTAGGCATGATCTGCTCTGTAAAGCCTGTACTGACAGAGGACTTGTGTGCAGTGCAAAACGAAGAATTTACGATAACATGTTATATGTGCGAAATATACTTGACGAAACGTCGAGTGTATTCATAAGAGACGAACCCATCCTCTCGTCAGAGAGATGTTATATAAGGACTATTACCGCAAGAGTTCAGTTGGAAAAAATAGATCTCTGGTCGTGGGTCTCGAGGGGTTGATGCCAAGACGAAGTGATTGGCGTTAAACCGCCAGTCGTAAAGTAACCCTGACTCTGACTCCGACAGAATTAGTTCAGGGGCAACTACGAGTCAGTTGTAAGCTGGAGGAATAAGTCCAGAAGAATTTTTAGTTCCGAGGCTCCAGAGAGATTGAAGGCGAAACAGCAAGAAGACTTCATAGTGATCTGAAGTTCTAATTCCTGTGTTGAGTTTCGTTGCTAGGAGACGAAAGTGAAGACTGGGAATCCTAGTGCATGTGCAATGGTGAACTGGGAAGTGTGTAAATCAGAGATAGCGCTTTATGTAAGTGTGATTAAGAAAACTTGTAACCAAGATGCTAATAAATCCAATTATCCGAACTAGAACCTGGTATTTGCGTTACTCTTACCACCCTACACGTGATAATATTGTATCTGTGTTAAAGGAGTATTAGTGAATAAATTTATTGACCACATACAAGTCGCAAATACAAATAACTATAACATTATTGCTGATTTCCACACTACAAATCACTCTATGCCGTCTTCTCAGTCTTCACTAGTCGTAACCTGGCAACGGATTTATAACATTCTTACTATAATTACAACAAAGCTAACGTCTTCAAATCACAAGCAGAGTCTTCTTTTCACATGCTAACTTTCAACTGAACGCGTTGCCATCTCTTTTCAATCATCTTCGACTGCCGTCTCAAGAGACTCCCTCAGTTATTATTCACTCAGCTGGCCTGGGGTTCTCGTTATAGAGCATCAGGGCAGATCCAACAGAAAACATCTTTCAATCGTTATAGCTAAAAAATACTTCGATTGTTTCTTGTTTATTCGTTTCAGCGGTAACATGTTTACAGACTCATTGCCTAGCAATGAACGTCTACGTTGGCTCTATGGTTCCGGCTTTTAGGCGTCATGTCACTATATTTAAAATACAGCGTTGAACTGTCTGTATTGGGCAGAGAAATGGTCTTGTTAGATCGCATTTTGGGTTTTGCACGTACAGGCTAACATAACCCGGTCTGTAAATACCTGCTGATGGTGCTTCGAGCCTTAAAATCTTTTCATCCTCTCAAGAGGCGCCTCTTCTTTGTTGCCCTGCTCTACCCTCTTTGAAGCACTCTTATGTCACTCTCTTTTGTGTCCGCTTCATTCCCCCAGAAGAAGGAGACCCGGAGAGGCCGTACTCAACTCGGACAACAGAAGGTTGTGTAAGGAAAATATTATTCGAAGATATGTACAGTCAATTTGTTTAACGATAGCTAAAGCGTTGCTGATTAAACGTGACTAGAAACTTATGCAAGAAAATGCCTTAATCAGTAAAATAAACACTGAGGGGAATATCCCTGTATTTGTATCAAAGGCTCAGGTCGAATCAGGACGCTGTTTGGGTATTACTATTCTCCATAAATAACTCCTGATTGCTTCTATATGACACTGTATGAAAGAGGTGGGACGCCTCCCAATGCTGGGAGTTGTCAGTCGACCGAGAGGGACGCTAGGTCTCGGGAATAATTAAGTCAGTCACACAAAGTAAACTTATAAAAAGGCTTTCCTGCTTTCGAAACCCAGAGCTTCTCCTTACTATTGCCCAATCGTAATCTTTGGCCGGTCACGATAGCCGAGCGCTCTAAGGCATGAACTGTCTTCACTCGCTCGGAAGCCGGGATCTTGCGTTCTAATCCCACTCAGGGCATGGATGTTTAGTGTTTGTGTGTGTGTGTGTGTGTCTGTGCGTTTTTCTCTGTTTGTGTACAGGTAGAGGCCTTGCGTAGAGCTGACCACCCGCCCAAGGAGTCCTACCGAATGTGTAAGATCTAGTAAACCGAAGTGAAACGGAGATTTTCATGGAGGCAGGGCAAGGCCCAAACTTCGGCTGTAGCGCCAAAAGAGAAAAAAAGTAGTCATCATTCTGATTGCAAAACTGCTTCTTTTTGTATTGGATGTTAGTAATGAAACTTAATATTCGTAAGTCTTAAAATCCTTAAATTTGTACGTAAGAGCTTATAATAATAATATTGTCGCGAATTTATGACTCCGTGACTAATAATAACGGGGTTTGATTGAATGATTGGATTTACTAACATTATATTACATTGACTCTTAAACACAGTCACTGACTGCCTAAGACTGGCTCCAGTCTGCCTGGACTGCGGCTGTCTTCACTTCCAGTCTCTCCTTCTACGACTGACTTGCTTCAGGTTTACGGCTTTCTCTTCTTATCGGAAGAGCCGCTTATGTATCCGTATCCTGGGAACAGTTTGTTGTATATTCGTTTACACGGAAAAGTGTTCTGTACCGAATTTGTTTCCAAGAACCAACCTCCAACTAGCTACGGGCTGGACGACCAAGAGGTCGGTGTTCGAGTCCCGATAGGTTCAAGACTTTTCTCTTCTCCATGTTGTCCAGAGCGACTCTGTGGTCCACCCAACCTCCTAAACAATGTGTAAGGGGGCTCTTTCCTCGGGGGTTAAGCGGTCGGGGTGTGAAGCTGACCACTCAACTTCAACTAGTGCCAAGATCAAGAAAATGTGGATCAATACACCCATTCCCCCAGTACTCCTTAATGGTGTAGTTCTTAATTAGTTAGGCACGGGGGCAATTTTATCTTTAAATTCAAACCACGTCTGTATTCACTCTAAAATCGTGACAGTAGGTACAACAGCTTTACAATGCTACTATTTATTTGTGGAATTTTGATTTTACCGCCTAATCCATGCTCTTTTTATGTTTTAACAACCCTGAATTCGAAGCTCTACACCACATAGAAGCACATGTTCCTATAGAGCAGATCTATGGTAGGATCACGGTATAGTCCACACATACTGATCGCTAGGGATGCAAGTAAATTCAATTCAATTCATTTCAATTCATTCAGTTCCTGTTTATTTACGTGCAATAACTTAACAGCACAGTGGCCAATTACAAAGTTAGCACGAGTATATAAAAATACAGAAAAATAATTAAAACAAAATACAAATATGACACAAATAAATCTGTGAGCATAAATCTAAAGAAGGCTTAAATATATATATACATTTATGAATTATGAATTTTTATGAATGTTGCTAATAATATTAGCAACTAGATATTAAGATAAGACAACTGTGAGTGATAGCACAAAATTAATAACAAGTCTAATAAATTAATACCAATTACATAAGAAAATTAAAGTTAGCCGAGGTATACAAATTTGTAGTTAATGAAAACACTAATCCAGTAACACTGTAAATGGTTTGGTACATGCTTGTAAAATATGATTCAGAGAAACCGCTCTTACATATAATACAACTTAAGTAAATAAACTTCATAAAGTAAAACTGTAGCACGATTCTTACTCATTGCAAAGCAGAACATGAATCCATCCACAGCTCCATAATCGCAAGGGAATCAGGAGAAAACTTCGCACCAATCAACCAAGAACATTCAGTGATGACTGCAAGTAAAAAGAATGAAAGAAGAATGCCGTATTCCGGGATGTGGCGCCCTGTAGATATTGTGTTAACCGACGTTTCGGAGGAACGTATCACCTCTATCTTCAAGGTAGAAAAATCTGAGAAAGAGTAAACAGCGTGAGCAGGTAGTTACAGATTTTTCTACCCTGAAGACGTAGGAGATAAATTCTTCAGAAACGTCGGTTCACACACAAAATCGACACGACACCACATCCCAGAAGACGGCATTCTTCATGGTCACCGTCGTGAAAACCTCAAATCATATACAGAATAAAAGAAAATTACATTTTCCACAATTCTTTGCGGATTTAATTGCTATTAACAATGTCAAACTTGAATACAGAAATTTTATAATTTTATACGTATTCTGTATTTTCTATATTTGATAGGGACAACTAAACGTCATATACACAAAAGAAACATGAACTTGGCGATACTACACAAGTAAGTGCTGTAGTTACATTGTGAGACTACGGCTCACTGTATGGAGTGTCCTTCCTTCCACAGGTCTCTTTATGAAATACAGGCTGTTGAAATGAGCACAATTCCTTTATAGCATGAGATGTTAATCTCCTGCAGCTAACTGCATGAGAGCTGGTGTGGAGAGACCGACAGGCAGAAAGACAGATCAAGACATTACATGAGAGGCACGGGCCCCAAGGCGCAACCCGCAGATTTGAAAAAGATGAGCTATCTCAATACAACGGAGTCATTCGTGAGAAACTAATAGTCGCTCAGCGGGTAAAGAAATTGTCTGTATTTCGCGGAACTCCTCTTCACCCTGTTCACAAGGTTCCGCCATTTAACCCTCTTATTAACCAGAAGTTTCCGAATTGTTGTCTCCTGGGAAGAGCAGCGACTCCGGCATTGAAATCCGAGTTTAATGGCCACGGGGGTCCGTTGAGCTGACCACGCGACACCCTCTATCCGCTAAAGTTGGCACTAACTTCGCCCACAAGCGGCGGTTGCTCGGTCGGTATAGTTTGCTTGCGGACTGCAGGTCACGGAGTTCGTTCGTTCGTTGTTTGTTTGTTTGTTTGTTTGTTTGCACGATAATGTCATTAAATTTAGTTTGTTCCCACTTGTTCTCTTAGAGACAATGCTGTCATTTTGCTTTATTCTTTACGGTGTACTGTATGTGCCTTCTGTATGAGCGATCTTGCCTTTTGGATGCCACTGCTCGTGAGAGCTTCAGTTTCAAAACAGTTCATATGCGAGTCGAACGTCTGAACTCTGTCTCAGCGACTGCGACTGTTTGTACCTGTATGTTTTGAACCTCCCCATCCCATAGTCGGCACCAAAGAGGTTTTAGACGTAGCCTCACTCCTCTTCAGACGGTCACAGGGGTGAGTCCATTGTTACATTGTTGAGTGCGGTCAATGGTGGCCTATAAACCGGAAAATCGGTTTAGACTTTTGTTGGCTACAGACTTTGATGTACTCCACTCCAAACGCGTCCATCCTTTAGTAAAAGAATGACCTAAATCTATAGTTGGGTCTATTCGGAATTCTGTATGAATGTTTCCACGCACAACTGAGTTGGTTAACTTTATACTCTGCTCGCCTTAGCGCCCGATGTAAGGCCCTGTGCCCTCTGAGAACATTGGATGCAGCGTATTGTGGCCCCAAAATCACTAAGAACAAGTGAACCTACCCACCTGCAATAAACGTAAATCCGACAGACTGCCTCCTAGAATGAGCTAGTTAACATCCAATGTGTTACGAAAAGCTTTCTCTAGCATATGGTTCTTGCTTCTGTTGAAAGGAAGGAAATGAAGAAAAGATGACAAAGAGTAACAAAAATAAAATAGAAGAAAGAAGGAGATGGGAGAAAGAAATAAACACTTTGTTAGAGTTTATTTTCCAGACAAACAAAACAGACAAACGCCGTGGTTTACGTCCGCAAGCGAACTATACCGACGGAGCGACCGCCCTTTGTCGGCGAAGTTGGTGCCAACTTTAACGGATAGAGGGTGTCATATGGTCAGCGCAAAGAATCCCCACGGCCATTAATTTCGGTTTTCTAGACCGGAGCCGCTATTTCCTTGAAATAACTCCTCAATTATCCTCACGAGGCTGAGTGGACCCCGTTCTAGACCCATTACTTCTCAGAAAATCTGGTAGCGCCGGGAATCGAAACCGGACCTCTGGATCTGTAACCAGGAACTCTGATCACTAGACCACATTATTTTCCTGACATACTGGCTCCATTAGAACAAGATGCAAATTACTGTCTAAGTGCATTAATTTTATTTTCTTTTGTTACTACACGTTGTTAAAACTCCCATACTTTTCTGACATACAAGACCATCTTCAAGGGATGTACCATATTAAAGGGGAATTTTATTATGAATTGTAAATTTAATAAGATACATCCCCTGAAGACGGTATTGTATTACCGAAACATTCTGTGATTTTTAACGACGTGTAATCAGGACGTAAACTGTAGCTTTTTGTTGTAAGAAGGAAGTAAGTAAAGTTACAAATGTGCGAAACAGAGTGGAAGAAAAGGAGAAGAGGAAAAAAGCGTAAAAAGTAAACTCAATCAGGTACAGAAAATTATTTCAGTAAAGGGATCGAAACTCAATACAATAAAGAACAAGTAATTACATACATAATATCAATATTAATATAAGTATTTTATTTATTTATTTTTTAAATTCGCTTAGTGGGGGTGGAGTCAACATGGATCCACTCGGCACGGCGGCTACTGATTGGCCTATTGTAGCCTGCCCCGGGTGATTATGATGATGGAGAATTTGGTGGAATGAAGATTGGCGGGGGAAACCGAAGTACTCGGAGAAAACCCGCCCCAGCGCCACTTTGTCCACCACAAATCCCACTTGATCAGACTCCGGGATCAAACCAGAGCCGCCGCGGTGGGAAGCAGTAACTAACCGCCTGAGCTATGGCGCGGCCTTCTTTTTAAATATTTTATTAATTGTTACCATTGCCAAAAATCGGAGCTGGTTTACGTCAACAAAGAAAATGTTTTCAAAAGTCGTCATATTGCTAATTTTCATGACGTAAAGATGCCAGAAAAAGCTGCATACTTCTGTCAAGATTTAATACAAAACTGGATTTGAAAGTGACACAACACTGCGTGTTTCTAAATGCTGCTTCCTACTTTTCGATTTCGCTCCTTCGCCATGTTGTCACTGAATACACCCATCTAGGAAACTAAAAATTATATGTCGCTTTCTTGATTGGTTTATTCTTGGACCCTGAAGATGCAGGCGATACGTCGACTTCCACAGGACAACGCGAAGTTTTCTTCCTAGAAAATACCGCTACGGGTACTTTCAATCCAAAAATTGTGATGTTTGATGAATTCCAATGATCAAATTTTGTGCCAAATTTCGTAAATTTCTGCCAGTTGGTTCAAATTTGAAAAGTAGGCAAACACAAACAAAACCAAGTGATACTATTACCTTACTCTCTTTCTTTAAGAGAGAAAAATAGGCTGCAAATTTGTTTTGAACATATTTGAGTAAATATATACTAATATTAAAAGGCATGCAAGATGTGAGGTTTTCATGGCGGTAACTATGAAGAATGCAGTCTTCTGGGAAGTGGCGTCATGTAGATATTGTATAAACGACGTTTCGGAGGAACGTATCGCCTTCATCTTTAAGGTAGAAAGAAAAAAGAAAATATACACGAGCTATGAACCAGCGTGAGCAACCGCTCACGATAGTTCCTCACTTGTGGATATTTCTACCCTGAAGATGGAGACAATACGTTCCTCCGAAACGTCGGTTTATACAATATGTACACGGGGCCACATTCAGAAGACGGCATTCTTCATTAAAATGCATATTCGTGAGAGACAAACACGTCTTCAGCACACGCTTATGAAATTATCCTTCATCTATGCATTTATGTCTGTTACGCCACTCTTACCTTGAAGTTCTGGTCCCAGGAAATGCTGCTGTTTGCAAGCATTGAAGTAAGGGAAGATAAAAAAAAAAGTACATTGGCTCAATATTGTGGGAGTCAGTGGGGCATCATTTCCGCTCTGATGGTCACCTTGTGCCCCCCCCTCCAAATCCGCCTGTTTGTGGTACAGTCCGAGGCCGCACAGGATCCCCAGTTCTCAGCACTCAGACATCCCGGGTTCGAATCACGATGAAGGCAACAGCTCCCTTACGAAGGGTTTTTGGGTTTTCTTCCGTATTTTCTAGACGTGTTCAGAGAGCACCTCAAATAGGCCACGACTACATCCTTCCAATTAAGTGTGAACTCCGCTTTAGAGTGGCTGGCACTATCTCGTGTTATTTGAGAACTTCCAAGTTTATCCCAATACTTAGGAACCAATCATTTGCAATAACCTCACCACCTAATTCGAAACTATATAAACTCTTCACTTGAACAGCATTGTTAAATAACAGAATGTTAAACCAGAGGTTCACATTCTATTTCTTCCATGCTGTAGTTTTAGCATACTTTCCTTATTTTGAAAAAAATACAACTAGGCTTCTGCAATCTCCGTGTTGTCTCTGTGCCTGTGTACCCCTCCCCTATTAACTTTTAAATATCTGAACTAACCTCTTTGTATGGTATCATAACACGACACCTGAGCCCATATCAATGGTTTACTTTATGAATCCGTCCCATCAACCTGTGTGTGTCTATGTGTATCTCTCTTATTGTTGCTAAGCAACGGCTTGGTAAATTGGATTCCTCAATTCATTGCTAGTCAACGGCTCGGCAAACATGATCCATAAGCAAAGAATACACCCGCGACGATAGAAGAATTGTCAGAAGAGCGTGTCTGTGTATCCCCCTAGCGATGCTAGGTAATATCTTGTTAAAGACGTTCCTGCGGCAATGAACAATTGTTGGAGTAGTCGTTTTCTATGCGGTTCGTGTGGTATCAAATGAAAGTAGGCGATTAATTTTTCCCAGAATTTCTTGCCACAATCCAAGTTGACTGTGGGAACTAACAGGAGGCTCACTTCAGATTCTCAGTGTTACTAATTCCTTCCGTGCTTTATCTTGGGAGAGAAATTGCGTTTGCTTCGTGCACTCAGAATCCAATCATACCATTCAGCATTGAAGAAACAAAGAAGCATACTTCTAAAATGTTTTCTAAAAAAATTATTTCTCACAAAAATGACATCTGATGAGATAGAGGTCATTGTTAGCAGACCTACCTACCGTCAGAATTGGTACTATTTACAACCGTTGCGTACCGCGATCTGTCGGTGCACTGTGTTACAAATATCATGCAGAATCATTACGATATCTCTGCACAGAGAGATAAGATACAAATGCATTTGTAAACATAAACGGACATAATATTTATTTCCCATAAACATCCACGGNCAGAAGATCGCATTAAGAGGAGAAACTGTTTTGGAAGAGACTGTGGACCTGTGGATCTGTCGTCTGACAGATTACTGATGAATGAATGAAACATACACGTATATTGCACGAGCTCGTAAGTGATGGAATGAATTCATTACTCACTTTCGGGCTGTCCTTAAAAATATGGGAGAAAATAATATTACAGAGAATATTATGAAGTTGGAAAAGCTTAAGAAGACGCAAAATATGAAGGATAAGAAGAATATATCATCTGATATTAACAGGATCATGCAAGTCAAACAACATGTTCGATTAACCTACCGGAAATTGTAGCAAATAAGGAATTCAGAGGTTAATTGCATAGATCACAGAACTAAACCTAATTATTCTTGAAACTGGAGGTGATAATATTTTCAGCTTCTTCTTGATTAGCCTGTACTAGAATTCAGTAGGACTATAATGTCTCAAACTGCTTGGAACAATAGGCCCTTTCGATTAGGTGGCTATAGTCGCATTCTTCTGATGCGCGACAGCAGGGAGCAATATAAAAATCCCGGCCGTGATATGAGAGATCTGACAACAGTACAAAAACAGACGAATGATGAATGAATATATTATTCATTGTTACATCACTCTATCTTCAGAAACAGCAGCAGCCAAATAAAAACGAAACTAAAATAAATTACAATAAGAACCGCGAAATGAAACAGTAGCAACGTGAAGATAATAATAAATAATAATAAAAAGTAAAGTAGACGACGACAAAGGGAGAGTGTGAAAGATGACAAGCAACGGTAGAGAAGACGAAAGCAAAAGAGAAAGAAAAAAAGTATCAATAAAAAACAAAAGAAATGTCAGAGTTGAAGACAGTGAAAGATTGCTCCAACAATGCCCTGCGGAGAGAGTAATAAAAAATGTACCTATTTCTTGTCTCTTCCTTACATGGATTTGTCAGTGGCGGTGGTACTAGTCCAAATGGGTCATCTGGGTCCTCAAGGGTGCAGACACTCGTCAAATTCCCTGTCCAAAATTAAACAGAATCCTGAAAGCCTACACATAACAGCAACATCCGTCAGAAGGAACTGCAAATGCCTAAGAATCTATTGCGATAGGCTAAACACGTGTAGCTTTAAAGCTTTATTCATGTAAGCAGTAAAAGCATTTATTGACTTATGGCCACTTAAACTCTTAAGGGTTCTATCTCAAATTTTTAATATTTTTCTGGTTATAACTTCATTTATTGTTTCAAACTTAATGAATTTATATCTACGATTAAACTCGGTACAACCACGACAGAGAGCCGGGATAGCACAGTCTGTATAGAGACTGGCTATGGGCTGAACGACAAGGGATCGGAATTCGAGTGCCGGTAATGTCAAGAAATTTCTCTTTTCCACGTAGTCCAGACTGGCTCTGGGGCCAGCACAACCTCCTAACCAATCGATGCCGGGGGATATTTCCCCTGGGGTAAAGAGGCAGGGGCGTGAAGCTGACCACTCAAACGTCCAACTAGTGCCGAGGACAAGAAAATATGGTTTGTACATCCACTGCGCCATACGCCTTCGTGGTGTAGTGCTTAATTAGTTAGGCACAGGGAAAATTTTAACGTACAACCACGATAGAAATTTTATAAATTTATTATTCTCCTCCTGTTATATTCAAATTTTACAATCTTTACTTTTACAGTCTATTTTCCTCGTTTCTGCAAAATGCGGATAGAGGACAATTTGAAATAAGGTGGCGTTGTGTAATGTAATATTTTAATAAAATACGTATTTATATACATTTGTAAACATAACATTTAAAGGGGGGAAGAATCCCTTAATAGTTTTAGAGTAAGGGCATCAGTAATCTTCAGTTATGTCAGGAAGGCCATGTTATATTGTTGCAAATACTAGCAAGGAAATGTATACATGTCCTAACTGATTTTGTTTCATTTTATCGAAGACTATCAAACTCAAGGAAACAGTGCACTGGACATAAATAATATATATCATATCTCTTCACAACCTGCGTTTCAAACAAAGCAGCCGCGCGAACCGTCTTCGCCGGTTCAAAACAGGGATCGTGTGTTCGAGTGCCATTCGAGACATGGATATCTGTGAGCGTTTATTCTGTGTTTGTGTTGTTCTGTATATAGGTAGCGGCCTTGCTGCCGGCCGAGCCCCCGTCTAGGGTGTCCTACAGACCGTGTGTAGATTAAGGAAGAAAATTGTACAAGGTCCACAAGGGCTTTAGAACTATAGATAGATAGATAGATAGATAGATAGATAGATAGATAGATAGATAGATAGATAGATGGCTAATTACAATTATGTTTTAAATAAGCTTACGTTTCATGTAGACACCTTGTTCAGAAAAATTGTATACCCAGCAGTATTTCGAAATATTTTAAAAACCTACATTCTCATCAAAAATCAAAAAAAGATTTCTAAAATGATATACCTTAGAACGGCCCTTTCGCATAAAATCTACAGTTCGACCCGTCGCTTTGTAATCAGAATTAATTAATTTAAATCTTGAGCTCCGGACTTACTTGTACCGCCATGACCTCCATACCGAGTGTAATGGATAGCTGCGAGTTTCCTGAATAGTCACAGATAAGGGCACACACACATATAGACAAAGCACACTTCCCTCCTACATTTATGGTCTTTCATCTTTGGAATGAACCCTACACACCATCATGTCGTTGTGATGACTCATCGGAAGTCCCGTCCACAGTTTGCGAGGGATATTTGTTTCTGATCATCCTGTAGCCAGTGGTTGTCAGTTCTCCGGTCACAACGCGCCCATCCATCACGCGGAGCTCTCCTCATTCGCCAGAACACACACACAAAAAAAAAGCAGGAATATTTGTTTCCATCCCTCTCAACCCCCCACCCCACCCAACCCCGGCCCATTTGTTCTATGTTCTGTTAGCGGTTCGTAATTCTCAAGTGGACAACGGCCCCTATCTGTTGTACATTCCGAAATCCTTTTATTCCACGAAGCAAGAAATAATCTACGATGCTCAGTGGCGTGAAAACACAACACCGACTGTTCTCAAGAAACCCAATTGCGTCTGCTAAGGTAAAGCTGTACCTGTGCTTAATTAATTAAGCACTACGCCATGAAGATGTATGGGGGAGTGCATGTATATATCAATATTTTCTTGACCTTAGCACTAATTGGAAGTGAGTGGTCAGCTTCACGCCCCTGCTGCTTTACCCACGAGGAAAGAGCCCTCTGTACCCATTGTATAGGACCTTGGGTCTAGCTTAATTTTATTTTACTTTAATTTTATTTTCTACACAAGTAGTTGGTTGAGGCACCTTGCTATAAGCCGGAATGTAGAGGGTTCGAGTCCCGATTAGGTGATTTCTTTTAATTTACCTAATCCTTACAGCCGCACTATGGCCCTGGGTTCGACTCAGTCTGTAACAGAAATGAGTACCAAGAATCTTCCTGGGGGTAAAAGGCGGCCGGAGCATAAGGCTTTACCCTCTTACTTTTCTTCTCTTTACGCTAGAGATTGGGACAGCTTAGTCGGTATAGAGACGGGATACGGGCTGGAAGGTCAGGGTTCGATTCCCAGAAAGGTGAATATTTTTCTCTTATCTACAGTGTCCAGACCATCTCTGGTGTTCAGCCAGCATCCTGCCCAACGGATAACAGGGGCTCTTTTCTCGGGGAGGGGGGTTAAAGCGGTCGGAACTTGAAGCTGAACATTCATCTCAATCTAGTACCGATGTCTAGAATCACGGGACAATATCTCCACTCCCCCATATGTTATAGTGTTTAATTAATTAAGCACAGGGACAAATTTACCTTTCTTTCTTACTTGAAAGTACTCTATACCCATAAAGTTTTATAGCCGCCTATGCAGTGAATTTTTGTAGGAAAATCAGTAAAAATTTCATGTTCGAAAGATATGGAGGATATTGGAAAGTAACATTGACGCTCGTAAGATATCCGAGTTCAATTCTAAGTGACTCCATGTGAGTTACAGGATGGTCTAAATGGCACTAGGGTGGGGCTTTCTCCAAGTTTCTTCGATTTGCATTACTAATAATCATTTCGCCTTGTTTTCACACACGCGTCACTGCCTCTGAGGTGTTTGATAGCCCAGATAGGGAAGCACGTAATTTCAGCATCGGTCTTAGTTTTGAGTCTTCGTTCCTGGGCCGGAGTTACACTGGTTGCTCACTGAGGCGGTTAACTTGCTCTCTTGAAGTAAAGAGATGAGTTGGGAGAATTGAACTGGTTCAGAATCGTGTTAGCGGTCAGGGCTGGGTTCAGAGTTTTGGTTCCCTGGGATAAAAACAAAATGTGATGGATCCTGTTACTAAAAACAAAGTTAGGTTACGACAATAATTCTTATAATAACCCAAAATATAACTTAACTGTTCGTGATTTTAGAGAAGGAAATTTCTCAGTGGAATATGTGAAGGCCCTGGAGAGTTACGCAAGCATTTTTGTCATTTCCTCATTAAAGTGTTTAATTCATCTCAAGTACATTTTGTGCTGCCCGACATTTTATTTTCCGAAACAGAGCCATTATAAAACAGGTAATTTCATTTTATATACTTTTTTGTTATTAAAATTAAATTTTATTTATTTCCCAAAGAAGTTAATATCTTCATAAACCTCTACCTGTAACAGGCCGTGGAGGCCCATAGGGTTGTGAGACGTCGAGGATCCCACACTACCTAGACAATCGGCCCACAGATGGCGGTGAGATTGTCAGCCTTAGGCCCCGGCCGCCCTTTACCCACCAGGAAGATTCCTAGTACTCATTTCTGTTAGAGGCTGAGTCGAACCCAGGGCCATAGTGCGGCTGGAAGGATTAGGTCAATTGAAAAATCCAATTACGTCATCAGTAAATGAACCCCTTATCTTCGGCTTGTAGCCTAGTGCCTCAACAAACTACGCTACCGCGTACCCCTAACAGCTTCATGGTGAGTTGAATGTAGCCCTTGCTTTGTCTCTTCATATCTGTCTTATCAAACAGTCCTTGAAGAAATGCAGTCGATGTTCATATCATTGTAGTTGAGGCCGCGCCATAGTTCAAGCGGTTAGTCACTGGCTTCCCACCCCGGAGGCCCAGGTTCGATCCCGGATGTGGTCAAGTGGGATTTGTGGTGGACAAAGTGGCGCTGGGGCAGGTTTTCTCCGAGTACTTAGGTCTCCCCTGCCAATCCTCATTCCACCAATTGCTCCACAATCACCCTGACCTATTCTCTGAGGCTGGTACAGTAGGGCAGAAGTGGCCGCAGTACAAGGGATTTAGTCCCACCCCACTAGCAATAAAAAATCATTGTAGTTATCCTAACCAACCATACTAACTCCATTTCCCTGTATCCAGGCAAATACCCTAAATTAAAAAAGAAACGTGATTGATAATGTGCTGCGTGGCTAGGGATATATAATAACTCATGGCGCGGTGACAGATGAGTATGTAGCAATGGTGGAATGACGATTAAGAGGGAAAGCAGGAGAAACTTGATGAGAAATCTGCTCAAGTGCCATTTTGTTCTACTAGAGAAATTTGACCTGAGAGTCAGAGACGAGAAGACAGTCCCTGACTGCTTCGGATGTGACACGAAAATAGGTCATTTTCAGTTCGAGTACATCTCGCCTAAAACTTAAATTTTACAAAATGGTGGCTGTTATTGATTTAAGAATCATTGCTTAAATTAGAATAATAAAAGAATTGAAGGAAATATTTTGTCAAACAACACAAAAAGTTGTCATCCGCAAAAGCCACTTATTATTTGACGACAGAAACAGCTGTAGACTAGCAAATCTACACGGAAAATGGCGACTTACGCAGATCGCCTGATGACGTTGTGCTAGTGAAATACAGAAAGTTTAAGACGGGCAGGATATAGAACCAGGAGGAGGTAACAGTGAAAGCATAGAAAGCACTGAAAAGGATGTTAGTGTTAATAAAATTTGTGAAGATGAAAGTGGGTAAATTAGCACAGTATCATATTCATTCATATATTCTTTGGTGGTAGAGGTGTCAAATTGTGCTGAACTCCTCCTGAAGTCTTAATTAAAAAAAAATAAAAAAAATAATAACAATTCAATTGGTGTTTATTTACTTGCAGAATTTACAGCACAGAGGTCAACTACAAAGTTAGCACAAGCGCATTTTCGCTTAGCGGTGGGTGGAGGCCTACTGAGTCCACTCTGCACGGCGGCCACTGATTAGCCTATTGTAGCCTGTCCCGGGTGATTGTAATGATGGAGAATTTGGTGGAATGAAGATTGGAAAGGGAAACCGAAGTACTTGAAGAAAACCCGCCACAACGCCACTTTGTCCACCACAAATCACACTTGACCAGACCGGGGATCGAAACCGGGTAGCCGCAATGGGAAGCCAGCGACTAACAGCTTGAGCTATAGCACGAGCACATAGAAATGTGCAAAAATAATTAGAGAACAAAATAAAAAATATGATAATCCGTATAACGGCAATAATTTAATAATAATAACAAAAAAGTAAAAAAAAAAGGTAAAGCTATCCCGTAACAGGCCATGGGGGCCCATAGGGTTGTGAGACGTTGAGGGTCCCACATTTTCTAGACAATCGGCTGAAAGATGGCGGTAAGGTTGTCGGTTGTCAGCCTTACGCGCCGGCCGCGCTTTACTCCCCAGGAAAATTATTTAATTAATTCTTGGTACTCATTTCTGTTAGAGGGCCATAGTGCGGCTGGAAGAATTATGTCAATTGAAAAATCCAATGATCTCATCGGGACTTGAACCCGCGACCTTCCTGCTTAATGCATAGCCCCTCAACCAACTACAAAATTAAAATTAGGGTTGACAGGCGAGAAAAATATAATAAGTACATTTCCAATGGTTATGACATTTTGTGGCGAGAAAGGACAATACACGTACACACACACATAAAAGTTAATAATAACATTAATTAAAATTAATTCTTACTAATTTGTGTGCTACGAATACTAATACTAATACTACTACTACTACTACTACTACTACTAATAATAATAATAATGATGTCATTGTTTTTTTTTTTCAATTGACCTAATCCTTCCAGCCGCACTTTGGCCCTGGTTTCGACTCAGCCTCTAACAAAAATGAGTACCAGGAATATTCTTGGAATATTCTGTGGAGTAAAGGGCGGCTGGCGCGTAAGGCTGACAACCTCACCGCCATCTATGAGTCAACTGTCCAGAAAATGTGGGAACCTCAACATCTCACAACCCTATGGGCCTTCATGGCCTGTTACAGGGACAGCTTCACTTTTTCACTTTTTTATTTTAACAGCAATAATGTCGTAAGCCACTGTGGGGGGTTAGCATCTATACTTCGTTTTCGGCGGGTTCCAAAGAAATCTCATCCCTGAGACCGGTCATCTTGACTAAGATTTTCGTGGTTTCACTCAGTCCTTCAATATATACGAGTATACCGAGATAATGCATCAGATTAGGCTACGACCGCTTCCATTCACATATTCTCAGTTTAATTATTCATTAATTATTCTTCCATTCGTTAGGTGTCGTTAAACAAAATATAAATAATAGCAACAATAATATAACAATAACTAAAATAACAATTTAATGTATCTTTTAAGTTTTATTGTAAGCTCCACAGAAGCTATTCTAATACAGCGTGCTGAAGGGTACATTGTTCTGTCAGCGGTACGTAGTGAAACATTATGCAGTCAGCAATCGTTTCTTGCCTTCATTTCTTCCGCTCCGAGCAGGAATCTGGCTGCAGCAGTCTGAAAGGCACATACACCTGCAACAAAAGAAGACTTATTGTTCTTGTGGACACAGGGGGCTGCTGCCGCTAGTGGAGAGAATGGGAACTAATAAAGCGATTAGATACACCCCGCGGGACGACATTAGTCTACCTGTGATTCTACACGCTATCGGAATATGACGCTAGTAGCCCAGGGGCTCTGCCTTGTTTCCTGACTAGCGTCTGCATAACCACTGCTGTGAGCAACTCAGGTCCTGAAACACTGGGGGAGAAACGGCATCACAGGTGACGTTCCGTGATAGCTCAGTAAGTACTGAACATGAGATACGGGACGGACGGCTAAGGAACCTGTTTTCGACTCCAGAAAGCACAGAGATTTGTCTTTTCTTCACCGCCCTCACCGAACTGCCTGTGAGGCCCGAAAAGCCCCTTAACAGATGGACTTTTTTCTCATGCAGCAAAACTAAACACTCGTCTTCATCAAGTGTCGAGATTAAGAATACGTGGAGCTCTATATCCACTCCCCCATGCATCTTCATGGCGAAGTGCTTAATTAATCATAAGAGTAATATTTGCTGCTACTGTAGCTACCCCAATCATTTCGAGTTAGGGGGCACGTGGTAGGGTACTTGGTTAAAGCACACTATGTTACAAACCTGAAGGGTGCGGGTTCGATTCCTGATGATGTCATTGGATTTTTCAATTAACCTAATCCTTCCAGCCGCACTATGGCCCTTGGGTCGACTCAGTCTCTAACAGAAATGAGAACCAGGAATCTTCCTGAGGGGAAAGGGTGGCCGGCGCGCAAGGCTGACGACCTCACCGCCATCTGTGTGCCGATTGTTTAGAAAATATGGGAGCCTCGACGTCTCACCGCCCTATGGGTCTCCACGGCCTTACTTTTTATCACACCGAGTTCTTAACATGACATGTCATTCTATTAACATATTGTCGAGCAGCTCATTCGTCGTGAAGGCAGGATCGCTTTCCTAGTGACATATTCCTCCATAGCACAGACGATATAGAAGTAATCACTGTAAGAGCATCGCGAGTTGCAGGCTTTTAGGGGACGTGGAGATATGTTCAACATATTAGTAACCACTACTCTAAATAGAGATATGCTTTCAGTTTCAAGATCTGTCATCCTTTACCATCCAAATGGCACGTATTGGACAGGAGACTGAGTTCATCCAAGAGTCATTCTGGGCTTCGTGAAGAAGAGAACAACATAAAAACTCCTGGCAGGAATAAAACTCAAGACGCAGAGCTCCGTGGTCTATCACATTACTGACCAAGGTATGGCGGAGAGGTTGAATGGTGGTGATAATAGATCCGACCGGATCACCGGTCCTCGTTATTAGAAGCGCTTCTGCTCTAAGATCCAGAGAATGTCATGCTTCGCGCAGGCAAGCTTAGCAAGGGATATCCTGTGTAAGAACGTTTGAATTTCCCGCCGGCCTGCGAATACTGGATGTATGCTGGAGGCAGAACATACCACTCTGTACCGATTACGTAACGTTCTATGTAACTATGTGAAGATGATTTAGGTTTAATCGGGGGAGATTTCATTTAAATTCGTGGAAGAAGTGATTCAAAAGTAGCTTTATATTCGACGCTCTTTGGATTTCCCTTATTAATCATCACTGCCATTGCTACATACTCGTCCACCACCCCTCCCTTTGTCAGACTTAATAGATAATGTGACGTATAGACCCACTGTTAAGCAACGACACGGTACACACATTCTCGCGAGAGCCAACACGCGCAACAATAGGACGTCTATTACTATGCAACGGATCAGTAAACTCTCTTAAAATACTTGTGCTGTGAGATGACACAAGACGGTGTTTTGTATGGAGTTCTTTCCGAGGCTATACACGTATAACCAGAAGTTCCAAGGGTGTTGTCGAGGTTGGGAGAGTTAAGTTGATGAAGAGTTGTTGTTAAGAATAGGGTCCAGTCTGAGGAGACTGAGAAGAAAATGACTTGAGAGGAATTAGATTGTGACAAGTACATTTCATATGTGATTTGAAGTGATAGATTCTTATAAATCCGTTGCCAGGATATGACTAGGGAAGACTGAGGATCCTATTGAGTGTGTAACGGTGAACTGTAAAGCGTGTAGATCAGCCACAGCGCTGTAATTGCCTGAAGTTCAAAGTTGTATCTATAAGGTGTCAATCAATCCAATCATCCATCCGAAACCCGTCTATAGTGACCCCAAGACGTGACAATATCATCACATAGTCGGTCTTTATTGGGGCTACCTGATATTGGACCGGTCTTACCGTAAGGGGCTCAGTTTTAGGAACAGAATTTCAAAACGTGATCGTGTAAATCAGGAGACACGTGATGGAGAGTGAAACAAACGCGAAGTGAACATTAACAACATCATTCTGGTGGTTGCTATGGTAACAGTAGCAGCATGCACCCCTCGGGCTGTCGGCAAAACGTTCAGAGGCGCACGGTAGCAAAGCATTGACTTGTTCTCAAAGATAGATTTGTCTGGTAGAAAGAATACTTCGAATGGGACAGATTCGAACTGAAGATTTATTGCAATGGATTCTTTCGGAATAAATTGACTTCTTTGAATTAAGTTCTTTGACTGCAGCTGCACTCAGGAATGAAACACTTTTTTGGGGGGGAACTTCAAGCTTAATTTATAAATTAAGGTGTTTTGCGGTCTTGTGATGATAAAGTGTAGTACAAAAAAGCGCCGTTTCTTGACAAAGCTGATGGCGTTAGTGGCGGCTATATCGCCAGCATCTTAAGTTGTTACGTATTTCAGTGTTTTCCAGATGTGGAACCCTGGAGTTCCGTGAAATAAAAGTAAGGATTTCAAAAGAAATTTCCATTAATAAATAAAAAAAACGCTAAATTAAAATATGTGAGCTGTTAGATTTCAAGCTTCATTTTTCATATATATAAATGTGATTTGTGTTTCGAATTGTGTGCAAGTAAATAATAGGTTTATCTCATACCCTTGTTTAGGTAAAATAGGTAAAGTTGACCCTATGCATAACTAGTTAAGCATTACGCCATGAAGGTGTATGGGGGAGTGGATGTAGAGGGCCACATTTCTTGACCTTCGCACTAGCTGACTAGTCAGTTTCACGCTCAGGCCGCTTTACCCTTGGAGAAAGAGCCCCCGTTACTCATTGGATAGGAGGTTGGGTGGACCCCAGAGCCGGTCTGGACGACATAAAAAAGGGAAAATTCATGACCTTACAGGGATTCGAATTCTGACCCCTCTTTCGTCCAGGTCGTAGCCGTGGATATGACGACTAATTAACATTTTTTAATTATCCTCATTCATTTGTGGTATAATTCCTTTTATTTTTTCTTTTGAACTACAGCCCCAGTGGGCCTAGGCCTACCTCCATGAACTTCTCCTTTCACTTCGGTTTTTCTAGATCTTACACATTCGGTAGGACTCCTTGGGTGGGTGATCAGCTCGTCGCAAGGCCTCTACCTGTACACAAACACAGAAAAACGCACACACACAAAATAAACATCCATGCCCTGAGTGGGGATTCGAACCGAAAATCTGGGTTTTCAAGTGAGCGAAGTCAGTACATGCCTTACACCGTTCGGCTACCGTGACCGGCTGGGAAACCGAAGTACTTGGGGAAAATCTGCCCCAATACCAATTTGTCCATCATGAGTCCGACATGACCTGACCTAGACTTGAAGCCGGAGCGCCGCCGTAGAAAGCCGTCGAGTTACCGTCTGAGCTATGGCACGGCCTTAGAGACAAGTTAAAATCTTTCTGAGTGCTAGAGTGTCCCGTGGTTAAATTTATTTGTGTAAAATTGATATAGCACCTTTAATTAAATGTCTCTTTGCAAGTTTTGTAGGATCTTCTGGGTGGATCAGCTTCGCGTAATGATAAAAATATGAGAAATTTCAAAGGATATTAATGGCTCCCGTTTGGGACCACTTTACCTTATGAAAATGGCCTCAATGTTATTCTGGAGAAATGCTGTTGGAATAGTGCCCAATAACGTTTACACTGACTGAGAAATGTTTTTCAAAATAGTGATAGTTTATTAATTTATTTAATGTGCGTGTTTCAGCTATATTGGCTATAAATTTCAGTGTTTGCATCCTGTTGTGTATTAAGTAAGTAAGTAACGTTATCAATGTAATTGGCCGCTGAGGCCCATAAGGTTGTGAGATGTTGAGGCTCCCACATTTTCTAGACAATCGGCTCAGAGAGGTGAGGTTGTCATCCTTACGCGCCGGCCGCATTTACCCCCAGGAAGATTCTTGGTACTCATTTCTGTAGGAGGCTGAGTAAACCCCAGGGCCATAGTGCGGCTGGAAGGATTAGGTCAATGGAAAATATCCACCTCATCGGGATTCGTTCCCGCGACCTTCCGGCTAGTAGCATAGTGCCTCAACCAACTATGCTACCGCCTGCCCCTTGTTCTGTGTTAATGTAGTTATAATTGTCGCTTCAACCGTCAACACATAAAATATCCTGTACAATAAATATAAATATGATGTTGATTATTTTTATTGTAGAACCACGGCAGGTTTCAGTCCCTTAGATGAATTTCAGGTGAAGTTCACCACCTGATGTTGATATTTGGGACTGAAACATATAGTGGTATTAAAATAATAAATAAATATTATTTTAATACAAAGTTTATGGAAGTAATTTATTGTGGTGGCAATTGTAGGGCAATTATAATTGTACAGGTTGAGTAAGGTCACACTGAAACAAAGAATAAAGGAGAAATAAGGATTTTATTGTGGCCTGTCTGAAAAATCACAATGCTCTGACGGAAAGTGAGAAAAATAGCGGAAAAGGTTTTAGACGTTAACGCTACAACCAACTGCACATATTATCAAAAACTTGTTGCCTGCGGGGCATCAGTAGTCCTCCAAGAAAAGTCATGTGAGCGTTTCGATTTCCAAGGTCAAATTCACTGCAACATCGAAGCGCGCTGGTCACATTGAATACACACGAGTTGATGTAATTTTTTATTTGTGTACAAATTAACATATGAATTTCATTGTATAATTTTTATATTTTTCCTTTTTGAAAGCCAATCGAATATAAAGATTGATTTAATTTCAGAATTCCTAAAGTATTTCGTTTAATTTTCGAGTGGCACTCCAAAGAAAATTTACGTAGTAAGAGGTCCTTGGTCCAAAAAGAATTTGGGAATTGCTGACTTAAGTCCTCTACAGAAATGCTGGAAACGCGGTAATTAACCTTCTGGTTCCATAGAATGCTAGGAAATCCTTGAGTAACTGCAGAATTGGCGGCTCCTCAAGAAGGGCTCAGCTTCATGAGTAGATCAGTACAGAAATCCTTGGATGGTGCGATGGTAGGCAGGAGTAAAAAGAAGAGGAAATAATAGGAAAGAACAGTGAAGAAAGGAAGCGGGGAAAGTAAGAGAGGAGGAAGAAGAGAAGAAAGAAAGAAAGAAGAGATAAAAGGTAGGTAAGGAAAAAGTGAGATATAAGGAGAGAGCAAAAGAGGAGAGGAAAAATAAAATTAGGAAGACAGGAAAGAGGAAAAAGGCAGAACGGATAGAAAGAATGAAAGGACGAGAGAAATGAAAATTAAGAAAATATGGATAGAAGAAATAAAGTGTGCAATGGAGACAGAAAAGACGAAAAGAACAAAGATAAGAAGATAATGAGAGAAAAATAAAAATATAAATAAAGGCAGGAAGTAAAAGGAAAGAACAGAAGAGGGAAGAAATAACGGAAATAAAAGAGAGAAGAAAGGGAAATGGAAAACTCCTGAGAACGAGAGAATGGAAGGAATTAAACGAAAAAGCAATGAACGAAATAAGGGGGGCCTAAAAGAGGAAAGAAATTTAGAAGTGGAAGGGAAGAAGCAGAACGGAGAGGAATCAGATCTTGGAATGATACAGCCCGTTCTGATACAGCGAGCCGGACCCCGGATGCCAGGCAACGCGACGCAGCAGCTGGCCTGTGTCGTCCAAGCGCGGCCGTGTGTGCGCAAACTCACTGTATTCGCTTCGTACTAAGTGTGCCTTCCGGTGTTTGTTTTATGATGGATCACGGTGAGGAAGATAGTGTCTGTTCATACTCATGCAAATTAGGATGTGAACTTTGACCTCTCATCATCAAGATTTGACTTCTAGCAAACAGATGAAGCTCACTCCTCAGTTAACCGGGCCACAACTGCGCTCTTTCCGTCTTTCTTTAGTGTACAGTACATCAGATTCTGGTCGGGCTCTCCGTGACTTCGTCCCAACATCTCTGGAGATTCAAGGCTTTTACTTATATAATTATGTACTTCATTAATTATTTGGGGGCATGCGGTTGCGCAGTCGGTTGATGCACTACGCTATAAGCCGGAAGGTCGCGGGTTCGAGTTGGATTTTTTTAATTTACCTAATAATTCCAGCCGCACTATGGCCCTAGGGTCGACTCAGCCTCTAGCAGAAATGCGTACCAGGAATCTTCCTGGGGGTTTAAGGGAGGCCGGCGAATAACACCGACAGCCTCACCACCACATGTGAGCCGATTGTCTAGAATAATGTGGGAGCCTCAACTTCTCACAACCCTAGGGGCCTCCATGGCCTGTTGCAGTTATACAAGTATATACCTTTACTTTTTACCTTTTATTAATTATTTACTTCTTGGTTCTACGTCCCTCCAAAATGAACCGGAACAGCTCAGTCCTATAGCAGCTGGATTACAGACTGGGCGGCTGGTGTTGGATCCCCGGCAGAGGTGAATTTGTCCCTGTGCTTAACAAATTAAGCACTACACCATGAAGGCGTATGGGGGAGTGAATGTATAGACCCATGTTTTCTTGACCTAGGTACTAGATGGAGAAAAGTGGTCAGCTTCAAGCCCCTGCCCCTTTACCCCCGGTGCCCATTTGATAGGAGGCTGGGTGGGTCCCAGAGCCTGTCTGGACGACATGGAGTACAAAAGTTCTTGACCCTACCGGGACTCAAACTCTGATCTCTCGGTCGTCCAGCGCACAGCCAGTCGCTATACCGACTGCGCTATCCCGGCTCACGTTAGATTCCCGGTACGGGTAAGAAATGTTTCTCTTCTGCGTATAGTCCAGATTGGTCCTGGGGCCCACACAGCCTCCTATCCAAAGGCTACCAGGGGCTGTGACCGAGACAGGAGGGCAATGGTGTGAAGGTGATCATTTATCTCCTTGTCGCGCTGAGATCAAGAGCGGTGGAGCTATACCTCGACTCCCCCCTCATTCTTCCATAGCGTGATGCTTAATCGTACAATTACGTATAGTGATAATTTTGTCTTTACCTTATGGCTTCATCTGATTTTCTTTGCTGTAAGATAATAGTTTATTTTTCACCTATTTCCCCCCAAACTTGTTATTTATATGTGTAGGTATCTTCTTCCATATTCACGGAATTTGTTTCAGAAATATTGCTTGTGTTTGTCAAGATGCTAACTTGTTGCATGTGTCACACTAGAAAGTATTTCTCTGTCGAAATTTTGAAGAAAAATTTACCTTTTAGGAACAAAATTTTGAAAGAAAAAATGTATACAAATATATTGCTATGAAAATAAGTTTGAATATATATACAAAATTCAAAAACTTGTTCTAGATTCTAAAAGTGTGGTGTTTGTGATTATTTACATAAATGTGTGATAATATAACAACATTAACTTTGCCAAGACAGGACTTACTAATTCCTGTTCATTTCAAGCTAAGACGAGTCGGACGACCTTCCTGTCAAGTCGGCCCGACGCGTAACTGCTCTGTTTGTATGAGCAACTACTTGTTTAGATCTCCGAAACATAACGAGTAAAACACATAAGCCAAGTAACTACTGTGCCAAAGTATGGCGTCGGGAAAGCGTATGGGGGTCACAGAAAGAGACAGAATTTCAAATAATTGTAGGGCCTACTAATATATGTATCAGGAATGATAATTTCTACTGTTTCTTGCAATAATTTCACAAATGAAATGACTTCACATTAGCACATCTGTTTATAGCATTATCTTGGGCCAGTCATTCACTGAGGACCACTCACATGATTCTGTAGCATGTGAAACTACATGGCGATGTATGTAACCTAGCAACACATGCACTGACGGACTGCAAATTAATACAGGAGGGTTCGATCTTCCCGCCCTCGTTTCTTGTTATGACAGGGAAATGTAGGATTCGAGTTGCTCACAACAGTCGCTACGAAAGGCACTATCCCCTGGAATGTAACAACATGCACCCAGGTATAATTTCGCAGATATTTCGGAGGAACATTTTATCTGTATCTTCAGGCTCGGAGAGTAAGCCAAGCAAATTTCCGGTGGCATCAAGCGAATCTGTGGACTTCTATGGGATTATATGGAATTACGTCACAAAAGACAATATAATTTGTATTACAGGAACATTTTTAATACAATTAACTCATAATATATGAAGTTATACGTTCTGGGATATATATCCGTGTAGTTTATTGAAAGCCAACCGACGTTTCAGAGTAAAATATAGCATTGTCTCTGCTACCAGCTTCATGATGGCCCTTAGCTTGGCTTATTCCTCGACAATGAATATAGAAATCATATATTTCTCCGAAACGTCGGTCGAGTTTCACTAGACTACATGATGTTTCATCCCAGTAAATTGAATTCTTCATAACTACCACTGTGAGAACCTCAAACCCTACGTCTTATAAAATAATCTTTGCCGAGCTTCAGTTTCCCATTGAGCGGTTCTTGTACGTGGCTCACAGACTCAGTAACGCGATGTGCTGCTGTGGAGCCTAGGTTAGTTCAGTGATCCTCAGAACGCCGGATGTGTCATGCTGGTTGCACTTCATCATTGGCTGACATGAGGACAAATTCTCGAAGAAAGACTTTCAATTTAGAAATTAATAGAATATCAAAATGTACAATAATTTAAAAATAAAATTTATTTTAAGTAGAGGAACTTTGTTTTCACTACGAGCTCACTCGGTATAGCGACTGGCTACGGGCTGAACGATCGAGGATTAGGAGTTCGAGTCCCGTAGGGTTAATAATTTTATCTTCACATCGTCCAAACCGGCTCTGGAGTTCACCCAGCCTCCTATCCAATGAGTATCGGGAGTTCTTTCGCTGGAGATAAAGTGGCTGGGGCGTGAAGCTCACCACTCATGTCCATCTAGTGCCGAGGTCAAGAAAATCAAGAAAACATGGATCTATATATCAACTCCCCATACGCCTTCATGGCTTAGTGCTTGTTTAGATAAGCAAAGGGACAACTTTTCTTTACGGATGGACTACTGTGGCAGATGGGATGCAGAGGTAAGGGCTGGAGAATCACTGAGTCAGTTTGTGTTGTTATGAAGAATGTTTTGCTTGGAAGCGAGATCGTGTAAATTGCTAGGTAAGAGATCTGAGTTTTCGATTCGGCTGGCTGTGAATATTAAGCTTATTTCTTGGATGTTACGCCGTGTGATCTGGTACATCATTACTTACATTTCAAAGGAATATGGTCTTTTCATCTTCCCGGTAGAAGACTGCGGTGTTGTACAATGAATATATAGACAACATGTTTCTCTGAAACGCCTACCACGATCGGCAAGTCTACATGACGTCAAATAAAAAGAAACAGTAATTTCAAGGTCATCTTCATTAGAAGAATGCGAAAACAAATTGCTCGAAAAATCATGCGTATTTCGTCGTAACTAACTCCAAGAAATTGAACCATTTTTGAGAAGCTGCCTGTAGCTTATCTACTTAAGAACTTCCAACAATTTTACGGAACCCGAATATATATTACCGTATTAAAAAGGGCCCTCCACTAATCCCGCTCCTGAGCCAGATTAATCCAGTCCATACCACCCTATCCCATCTCTCTGAAATCCATTTTAATATAACCCACTTACGTAGGTATTTGTTTTCCAACTAGTCTCTTTCCTTCTGGCTTTCCCACTAATATCCTACGTTCAATCATCTTCTCTTCCATTCGTGCTACATGCCTTGCCCGTCTCATCCTCCATGACGTGATTATTCTAATTATACTTGGAGAGGAGTACAAGTTATGGAGTTCCTCATTATGCAGTTTGTCAAACCTCCTGTCACTTCATTTCTCTTGGGTCCAAATATAGTCCTCAACAGCCTGTTCTCATACACCCTCAGCCCATGTTCCTCCCTTAATGTCAGAGACCAAGATTCACACTCATGCAAAACCACAGACAAAATGAAGAGGAATTAAATAAGCTAATATTAAGTAAGCAAGAAATTCGCTGCCTGTGCTGACGAGACTGAGAAACGGACGTAGGCTGTAGACTGTGGTAAGTAGGATAGAGAAACACAACAAATTTTTGCAAGATTTTGGAAAAATACATCTTGGAAAACTTTGGGTGAGCTGGGCGCGGAAATTAGCAGGCATGGAGAAATTAGAAATATACTATATAAACTTTAGTCAGAGGAGCTCAAGAAACATAACTAATCATAATTTATATAAAAATATATATACACGTACGTACATATATGTACCAGGGGACGGATTATGATTTCGTATATGTGTTATTTTCGCGAAAATTTTCTCTTCTTAATTATAGAATATTTAATGTATAATCAGATTCTCGTCGCAAAATGAAAAGGTCCTGCGCACGCTTCGATCAGCTGTTCAGTTTTCAGGACACACACACATTAAGTAACACGCAAGACTAACAGTGGCTCATCAATTAAGGCAATCTTTTAGCAGTTATGCAGAATATGGACTCACCAGTTCAAGTCCTACTTCACTTGATGATCGACATGTAGTCAAATTTCGAAACTTAGAGCTTTAAAAATTTGGGGTCGATGAACACAAACCAAAAGATTAATCTTAATGGGCCATAAAAGTAAACCTCTCCCTGCAACAGGCCGTGGAAGCCCAGAGAGTTGTGAGACGTCGAGGCTCCCATATTTTCTCTAGAATATCGGCTGACAGACGGCATTGAGATTGCCAGCCATGCGCGCCGGCCACCCTTTTCAACCCAGGAAGATTCCTGGTACTCATTTCTGTTAAGAGGCTTATTCGAACCCAGGGCCATACTGCGGCTGAAAGGATTAGGCAAATTGAAAGATTTACTTCATCGGGACTAGAACCTGCGACCTTACGTCTTGTAACAGAGCACCTCAACCAACTACGCTACCGCGTGTCCCCTTAATGCGTGTTACAGTTGTCAAAAACTTTAAAAATGGTTAATAAAAATGGATGAGAATGTTTTTGTTACGACAATGAACATGCAGTTGGTGACAGGGGCCTTTCTCCCAGTTGCCAAACAGATTCATGTGTTATACATATTGGAGGCTAGAAAGAGATTCTGTGTTTCGCGCAGACAACTGAAGCGTGTTTTATTATTAATCGTACACGTATTATGACAATTGATGAAACTGGCCATAGACTAAGCATTTATGTGGTCTTTTTAGATGATAACATCGTGGCATGGCTGTATCAGCATTCTCTGGTGTTTCATTATTCTGTGTAAATATGGGCCTTGTGACGAACCTACCTATTATCCTAGGATTTCCAACAGATATCTGAAAAGTAAGTATTGTTTAGCAGTCAAGTCGGGATTTGAATAGAGCAAAAAGTCAAATCATTTGCTAAGACACAATGCAGTATTGGTGGCAGGAAAACGAAATTATGTATGCAGATAGTCTGGGAATGTACCTATGAATATGATAAGGAACACATAAGTATGATAAATAGTAAGATTCGCGATAGCTCAGTTAGTATAGTGACGAGATGGACTAGTGGGGTTAGCTTCCCGGCAGGAGCAAAGACCTTCTCTTTTCACAGTTTCGAGACCGCCTCTGAGGCCAAATAAGCCTCCAATCGATTGGATACTGGCAGTTCTTTCCCGGAAGTATGACGGTCGGGGAGTCAAGCTGACCACTCGACTCCGTCTAGTCTCGAACTATACCTCAACTGCCTCACATTCCTTCATGGCGTAGTGCTCAGTTGATTAAGGACAGGATCAATTTCCCCCTTTTATCTACACAGTAGTTTGGTGGTGATGCTGTGTGCTTCACGCGCTGAGGGGCCATGAATTACAAGACAGCCCATAGAAGTCGTCAAGCTGTACAAGCCATTGCTGCGCGCTATGAGGCAGATGAGGAAGTCCAATTGAGACCAATCAAACCCAATCACGNCCCCCCACAGTGTGCTACAACAAGCCACTCGTTCGAGAGCCGAGATCGTCTGACCGTTGGTCCTGGTTTAGAATCTCTGTCGTGACATGACCAGGGTCCGTAGCAGGAGACACTTCACGGTGAAGTATGTTTCTAAACGTATTATCTTCTTCTTTCTCAGCTACTGCCATGCTACTGCTACTACTACTGCTAATATTACTGATACTACTACTTCTGCTGCTATTTTTACTACTGCTACTACTACTACTACTGCTACTCTGGATAATTTTTAAAATTAACTGTTTAAAGACTTAATTGTTTCTCAGTTATATAAAAATTCAGTTCGTACCTCACAGAAAATATGTCTCCGTTACAAAGACCAACCGGCAATGCTATTTCGAGAAACACTCGGTCTCCTAGTCGGTATAGCGACTGGCTGCGGGCTGGACGACCTAGAGTTCGGAGTTCGAGTACCGGTACGGTCAAGAATTTTCTCTTCTCCACGCCGTCCACACCGCCTCTGGGGCCCACACAGCCTCCTATGCAATTGGAATTGGGGGCTCTTTCCACGGGGGTAAAGCAGCTGGGGCGTGGAGCTGACCACTCTCCTCCAACTAGTGCCGATGTGAAGAAAATGTGGATGTATACATCCACTCCCAATACGCCTTTATGGCGTAGTGCTTAGTTAGTTAAACACAGGGACTTTACCTTACTTACTACTGCTGCCACTAATATTACTAATAGTACTATTACAGCTACTACTGCGAATACTACTTGCTATTACAAATACCACCACCATCACTACTACTACTACTACTACTACTACAGTTGAATGAATGAATGACTGTATGAGGGATAGGCTTTCTCGGCGCTTGCATCGCGACCTAAATTGTCTATTGCGCTTCCCTTTTTGATTATACCCTCAGCAGTCCAGCGCTTCAAATGAAGCACAGAATTTTGAGCGTGGGGACGTCAAAATAGTCACTTGGTTCCATAAAGTTTTGACCCAAGTGACGTAATCTTAAATAAGCAAAGGCCTCACATTCACACAGGATATGTGTGGCTGTTTCGTTTTCTTCCTGACAAGTGGGACTATCATTTAGTCCCAGTTTGAATAAGTGTCCTTCGAGGTGGCAGTGTCCTGTAAGTAGTCCTATAGCCTATTGCAGTTGGTTCCTGTTTAATTTCAACAGTTCCTTTGCTCTTTTAATGGAAGGTCCTCGTAAGAGTCCCTTTGCTCGCCTGAGTCCAGTCAAGGATCCTAAGTATTTCTTGTGATTCATATTTGCCCAGTCCCTGATTGCCTGTCTGGCGACTCCTCTAGAGATGCCACAGGCTAGTTCAGGTCCTATGTGCAGCTCAGATCTTAGCTAATTTGTCTGCTGTTTCATTACCAGCAATAAATTTAGACCCCGGTACCCATATCAGTTGTACCCTGTTATGTTTGGCCAGTTACATGTGGGTTTGGTGGCAATCCAAGGACAATTTTGAGTTGATCTGGTGTCTGCCAAGCACTTTAAGTGCGCTTGGCTATCAGATAGAATGTAGATGTTCCTATTTCTATAGTTCCTATCTAAATTCTTAATAATACATGCCCTAATGACATACACTTCTGCCTGGAATACTGTCGTGTACTGCCCAAGGCGGAAACTAAGTTTCCGCCTCGTGCCATAGCAGAACACACAGCTCCAGTGCACTTATTTGTCTTGGAACCATCTGTATACCAGATCAGTTCCCCTTTTCTATCGGGCCGAAACCCGTCTTCCCATTCACTCCTGTCAGGAAATCTGTCCGTGAAAGGTTTTTCATATACATGTCTCAGTATCATTTTGCCAGACCCCATTTGTAATATGGGGTCTTTTTTCATGTCCTGAGTTATGTATGCATGGCCGAAACTATCGGATCTGGGATTCCATTGATCACTGCACTGCAGACGGTAGATTTCTGCCCTGGCCTCTGCATCCAACTGCATATGCAGTGGGGGGAGTCCAAGGAGTATCTCCAGTGCAGCTGTTGGAGATGTTCGAATCATTCCTGTGTTACCTAAGCAAGCCAACCTTTGCAATTTGCTAAGTTCTGTCTTGCTTGTCTTGAGTTTGACTCTGGGTCACCATACTGTGGCGCCATAAGTAATTATGGGGCTCACAACCGCAGTGTATATCCAATTCACAACGCGCGGTTGCAGTCCCAAAGTTTTACCAAACATGCTTCTGCATGTCCAAAAAGCCTTATAGGCTTTATTGATGACCTTGTCCAGCTGTTTTTTTCCATATTAGTCCCTTGTCTAATACTAGAACAAGGTACCTGACATCGTTGGGGAGCTGGATTGTCTTATTGAAGAGAGTCAGTTCCTTAAGTCCGTTTATATTTCTCTTCCCTATAAACTGTATAATTACTGTCTTATTGGGATTGATGGAAAGGCTTTTTCTTTCACACCACCGTTGGACCATGCGCAGAGCTGTTTGAAGACGCTCTGATAAGGTCTAAAGAATTTTCCCTTTATGAGGATTGCTATGTCATCAGCATATCCTACTGTATAATACCCATCATCATTAAGTCCCCACAGGAGATCGTCGACGATCAAGCCCCACAGCAGAGGCGAAAGTACGCCCCCTTGCGGACATTCCCCANCAATTTGCTAAGTTCTGTCTTGCTTGTCTTGAGTTTGACTCTGGGTCACCATACTGTGGCGCCATAAGTAATTATGGGGCTCACAACCGCAGTGTATATCCAATTCACAACGCGCGGTTGCAGTCCCAAAGTTTTACCAAACATGCTTCTGCATGTCCAAAAAGCCTTATAGGCTTTATTGATGACCTTGTCCAGCTGTTTTTTTCCATATTAGTCCCTTGTCTAATACTAGAACAAGGTACCTGACATCGTTGGGGAGCTGGATTGTCTTATTGAAGAGAGTCAGTTCCTTAAGTCCGTTTATATTTCTCTTCCCTATAAACTGTATAATTACTGTCTTATTGGGATTGATGGAAAGGCTTTTTCTTTCACACCACCGTTGGACCATGCGCAGAGCTGTTTGAAGACGCTCTGATAAGGTCTAAAGAATTTTCCCTTTATGAGGATTGCTATGTCATCAGCATATCCTACTGTATAATACCCATCATCATTAAGTCCCCACAGGAGATCGTCGACGATCAAGCCCCACAGCAGAGGCGAAAGTACGCCCCCTTGCGGACATTCCCCAGACGCAGATGTCCCCAGGGTTTCTCCCGATAATGTAGCAGCTATGATTCTGCTTTCCAGCTTAGCATTGATCCATCTGCATATTGCAGGCTCTGTGCCATGCCTTCCAGCAGCTTGTTTGATTACATCAAATGAAGTTCTATCAAAAGCTCCCTCTATATCAAGAAATGCTCCTAAGGCAATATCCTTGTGTTCAATTGCACTTTCTATGCGTGTTACCACATTGTGTAGTGCACTTTCGGTAGATTTACCTGTTTGGTAGGCATGTTGGTTTCGGTGTAGAGGACATGTCCTCAATACCCCGTCCCTAATATGCCTATCCACTAGTTTCTTCATCGTTTTCAAAAGGAAAGACGATAGGCTGATATGACGATAAGCCGTAGTCTCAGTATAATCAAGTTTCCTGGGCTTTGTGATAAACGTCACCTTAACTTGCCTCCAGGCCGTGGGGATGAGACCATATGCCATGCAGGCTCTATATATGCGGCATAGATGTGGAACTAAGGGTTCTGCCCCATACTGCAAAATTGCCGGTATAATTCAATGTTTTCCCGCTGAATAAAATGGTTTAAAAGTATGCAGTGCTCTTCTGATTTTTGATTGGTTAATTATGACTTTGGCCAGGTTCCAGTCTGCCCTGTTCGTCTTGCTTTGGCTAGTGCCCAGGTTTTGCTGACCCTGTCCATCGTCCGAATTATCAGTCAATTTTGAATCAGGAAAGTGAATTCTGAATAATTCGTACAGTGTCTCCCTTCCTGTTTGAGTATACTGCCCGCTAGGCAGCTTAATTGTGCTGACCTTGTTGGTAGCCTGTTTTTCCATGATCCTCATGAGTCTGGCACCGCCTGGTACACCATTGATTTCCTGGCAGTCCCGCCTCCATGAGGATCACTTGGCTTTCCTTATTTCTTTCTTGTAATAGGCAAGGGCTTCCTTGTAGGTGTCCCACTGCCCCGATCTTCTAGCTATATCAAACAGCCTTCTCAGTTTGGTTTTAAGCTCACTCAGCTGTTTATTCCACCAAGGCACTCTCCTTGGTTCGCGAGTGGTCCTAGCCAGACAATTCCTATTAAAGGACGTGATAATAACCCGTTGCAATTGGCCAAAGGACCGATCAACATCCTTTAATTGTGAGTATATTACGCGAGATGGCCTCTAGATTTACCTTTATGTCATCTTTGTAAGACTCCTAATTGGTTCTCTTAGGATTCCTGTAAGTAGTTTGATCTACTGTGATGTTACTTATTTTAAAGCATATATATCTGTGATCCGACAGGGATGGCTCATCAGATACATGCCAGTTACTTACCAGGTTTCCTATGTTATTTGTCCCTAGTGTCAAATCAATAACCTCCTTCCTATTGCAAACCACAAAGGTAGGTTCGTTACCATGGTTTAGAATATTCAGGTTCGAACTCACCAGAAATTCCATAAGGCTCTCTCCCCTTGGGTTAGTGCCGGTGCTCCCCCACAAGATGTGGTGCGCGTTGGCATCACACCCAATGATGAGTTGTCTTTTCCTGCTAAAGCAGTAGTCTGTGATGTCCCTCATTTCCTTAGTTGGTGGTGGTTCATCCGAGTCATATGGAAGGTAGACTGAAGCAACTATCAGCTCCCTGCTGCCTTCTCGATATGGATATGTTATCCTTACCGCCACTGTATCCCTTGAACAGAGCTCCAGCAAAGGTAAGGCATTAACATGATTCCTGATATAAACACAAGATCTTTCACTATTACTGGGTACAACAGAGTAAACTGTTCCCCCTGTGTTAGTTAAGCCCCCTATTTCACCATTGTATAACCAAGGTTCTTGAATAAGTGCTATATCTGCCTTACCCTCAGCTAGTTGTTGGCACAGAGCTGCCGTGGCAGCCTTACTGTTGTGTGGGTTGATTTGAAGAAATTTCATGATTTCTTCCAATCGAGGAGGGGGGTCAGTTTCCATCTTATGTCCCTCCCCGTGCTCGGATTGAGTTCTGTGTAAAGGGGTCCCCTGATCTGTTTAACTTTGGTCATCCGGGCCTCGGTATCCCATCCCTTCCTCCTCAGAGACTGAGTTAGAAGATACAGTGTCTGTCACGAGTTCTGCCCGGCGCTGAGCTTCAGGATCATCCAGCCCCTTAACAGTCCCCTGTGAGAGTCCTGTAAATATTTTGTAACCGGTCCTCTATTTAATAGTATGGTACTCCCGGTCTATGAATAAGATAAGCCTTTGGCCTTTCGACTCAGATTATTTTTCTAGTACTCTCCAGTTCTCCGTATGAAGTCCTCAATTGAGGTCTGCAATCCATTTCAGCAGCTCTTCCTGATTCTGGGAAATTTTGTCCCTAGTCCGGAGAGCCACCTTAACAGGCTAGAGCAGGTTCCTGGCACAAGTAGCCTTCAGCCTGGCCCCTGATTCCGGCCTGTGGTTGTCAATGGCTTTGATGAGCCATTGACCAGACTGTTGTTCGGCGCATACATAAGTAAGTGCACCTGCCACTAGTCTGTATGATTTCAGGTGTGGTAGTTCTCCCTTTGGAGTATTGCCTAACACCTCCCCAATGCTTCCAGAATGGAATTTTGGTCGTCATCTGTAAGCTTATCCTCAGGATAGGTTTCCTTGAAGGTAGCTACCTTTATGTTGGTCAGAGACTCCTTGTAAGTCCCTGGACCTTTGGAGATCCTGGGCCTTTTCAGAGTTCTGGCCGTTTCTGTAGGGTTACTGCCCTCCGACCTTGGCCTATTAAAGATGCTGGTGGGGGGTTTCTGCCTAGTTAGACGAGCCTGCATTTCCTGGTTGCTGACTGCTCCCAGTTCCTGCTTTGCTTGCCCCAGCTCTTGCCTTTTTGAACTACCGTCTAGCGCATCAAGACAAGTCTTTCTTCGCCAGACGGGGTCCACCTACTTCAGAGACTGGGTGTCCCAGTCCTTCTCCTACTGCAGGTATGTTAGAAGTACTAGCCCCTTGCAGTGGTGTGTCAGTATTACTGACTCCCCGGGGAGTAGTTTTTGGTTTTGCCTCAGGAAGGTTCGGAACCACTGGTTCTTCCCTATCTTTGGCTGAAAATTCAACAGCAGGTTCGCTGGTTGCACCTGGGTCCCTTAGTGTTTCACAAAAGCTTCCAGCCCCCTGCTGAAGAATTTCTCGTAGGGATCCCCTTGAAAGGGGGGGGGGTCCCTCAAAAATTTAAGGTCCTTACGACCGATTTTCTTTTTGGTTTCTTTCATATTGGTCCCACGAGTTATGGGGATTTATAAGATCACCACTCGCAGCGCCCCATACGGGTGGAAGGCATAAATACAACGGGGTGCTGCCTGGTGTCCCAAGAGGATCGTTCGAGACACTGGCTAATTACACCTCAGTGCCATGCAGCCCTCAGGACGATGCCTCACACCTCGGCTTAGGTGGTTTGGTCCTGTAATAAGTATAACCCTCACAAGCCCCCAGGACCAAGAGCGCTTGTTCGGGGGGAGAGGGGTATCCCAGATTATAAATGGGAGTGCGTCACCAGTTAGTCATGAGGTGGCGACCAGGGCATCCTACATGATATTATCGCCCCTGGGGTTATTTCTGGGCTCCTCCATTCCTAACCCTCTACATGGGTTGGTCAAATCACTTTAGAGTGTGCAGCCCTAAGGCTTGCAGCACCTTATCGGTACTCTAGGGAGACAACTCAAATAGCCGTAGCTACCCCCATAGGAGTTCTCTCCCGCATTCGTCCCGGGTACATCGTAATGAAACCCAAGAGTCATTATGCCGCCGCGTAGGAGGCTCTAGTCAAATAGCCATTGTTCTTAAACTCGGCCGCCAGCCCCAGAAGCTCATGCTAATGCCGACCCCAAAGACTGTCTTTGCCCAGCAGGACCATGAGGAGGTGTTCCAAAGTTGTGTCTCAACGCATCCCTGGTCCATGATACGTCCCTACCGAAGGCACAGCCGTGGCTCAGCGAACCTCACCGAGGATGGCGTCATTACCACCCGCCACTACTAGAGTTACTACTACTGTTACGACTACTACTACTACTACTACCTTTCGGAACGGGAGCACGCGGTAGCGTAGTTGGTTGAGGCACTATGCTAAAGCCGGAAGGTCTCGGGTTCGAATCCCGATGAAGTTACTGGATTTTTTTCAAATTACCTCATTCTTCCAGCCGCACTATGGCCCTGGAGTTGAGTCAACCTCTAGCAGAAATGAGTACCAGGCATCTTCCTGGGTGTAAAGGGCTGCTGGCGTATGAGGCTAATAATTTCACCACCATCCGTGAGCCGATTGTCTAGAAAATATGAGAACCTCGACGTCTCCCAACCCCATGGGCTTCCACGTCCTGTTACAGGGATAGCTTTACCTTTACTCATTGGGCTTCCTGGCCTGTTCGCATTCAGAATTAATATTTCTAAACATGTACTGCTCATAATTGTGTTCTTCGGCTGACTGATGACCATATTTATGTATTGAGTCCGTGGCTTTGTATCATTTGAAATAAGGTCTCTTGCTGTGATGGACGAACTTATCTATTGAAAGTATGTTAAAATAGAAGCATGTGTAAAGATACGTGGAACGGAAGAGGATAAAACTAGAGAGAAATGGAAGCATGTGAACCTAAGGAGTGTAGAGTCATATTTGAGAAACTACCAGTGGTTCACGCGGTCACAAATTTACCCCTTATCTTATAATTCCGAAAGTTTACTGCTGTGTTCATAAGAGTCCGCCATCGTACGTCTCGGCCTAGTGCGCAACACTCCTGCGTCATATTATGGAAGTGCTGGGTTTGAATCTCGGTTCGGGGACAGGCTAACTCGACTGAGACTTTTCATGCCTCACCTCGTACACAATGTTTAAAACGTTTCTGATGTTGCGTCATAATCAGACCGTGACGCGTATCGTTACGTTATCAAGAGAAATTCGTTAGGTTCTCTTTCCAGAACGCCATGTCCGAGATACAGTTGAACACATGACTTCTGCTTGATCATTGCGTTATTTGTCCTCAGAAATATTTTACGTAGACAATATATTTCCGTCTACAATAACAGACGCCACTCAGATAGAGCCTGCAGTAAATCAACAACAACACAGCTGTGAAACGCTGATGTGCCAACGTCATTAAACCATACTAAGGTCCCTGTCCATTTCTGTCACGGCAAGCACACGGTGGTGTTAGAAGTTTCTATACCATCACACAAGTTGATTCTGTTGCTTATAATAAGCAATTGAATTGAATATATCGATAGATAAATCAGCTTATTATATTGTCACATGACTGAGTGACTATATTCCGGGTTTTTATTAGTAATTGTATTTATTGGACAATTTCAGGTGGTAACTACAAGTAACTATAGGCTATCGCTAATTCGCACACTCTGCAATCTACTACAGCACGAAAAATGTCTTCTCAGTCTGCTGTATCTTCACCAGTTGTAGCCAGGGAATAGCTGACAGTTCTGTAGTTTTCTCACTTTCCGTGTTCACGTCCTTATTGACCGGCGACTCTCTCACAAGTAACTAAGGTTATAATATCTCGGCATGGGTCGCACAGAAAGCACCTCTCCCAACGTTTCTTCTATTGTTGCATCATGTATCTATGGCACGGACCGTGTAGAGAACACCGATTTCCAGTTAATCCATTATTGTGCGTGTTAAGAACCTGTTGCGTTTATTATCTAGTAATGTCCATTTTTACAGCGCCATTACTTAACAACGGCTGTCGTATAGCTTTTTTTCATGACCGTTGCCTAGCAACAGATCTACATGCCACAGTATTAAAACATTACATACTTAGGTCGTGATTGAACACCTTCATGTGTGTAAAAAACAAAAGAAAATTTATCCTTGTAAGAGGCCGTGGAGGCCCATATGGTTGTGAGACGTCGAGGCTCCCACATTTTCTCTAGACAATCGACCCACAGATGGCGGTAAGGTTGTTAGCCTTACGCGTCGGCCGCCCTTTGCTCCCAAGAATATTCCTGGTACTCATTTCTGTTAGAGGCTGAGTCGACCCCTGGGCCATAGTGTGGCTGGAAGGATTAGGTAGTAAATTGAAAAATTCCACCTCATCGGGATTCGATCCCACGACGTTCCGTTTTGTAGCATAGTGCCTCAAAGAACTACGCTACCGCGTGCCCATTCTCAGGTGTGTACGTGTATAATGATAAATATATTGAGCTGAATTCTTGAACATGTCATTAAAAAGAACGCATTTTCATCGCACTGTTAAAAAGTTTTTCGAAAAATACAGTATATTAGAAGCATGAAAGTTAGAAGTATGAAAATTATGTAAGGCTTATAGTACATTTCATATTGTGAACCTCCTTCAGAAATTTCATTTTATTTGGTGTAAGAATAGATGTTATACTGATCTGGTGTGGAATAGAATGAACCGTGGCCGATAAGAAATTCATGTACATTTTCGTGCCTGAATTTTTATTATTTTGAAGATTAAATATACGGCCTTAGAAATTGGCCTCTCAAAGTCGTGCAAAAGGTTGAAAAATCGAAGGCAGTTGGACAGGCATGGGTTAGCGTATGAACATGGACTCCCACAGTGAGACATCCAGTTAACTGTAAGTAACGTGCCTAACGAGAGGTCATTGTAAACAGCTAAACACATCCTCTTTCACGTCACACCGACTCAACGCGTTTCAAAAATAAACTTATTACTTATTCAAAATGTGTCAGTTTCTAGTTCACTGAAATTCATGAATAGTTTCAGAAATACTCTTCAGAATAAGGGATTCTTGTATCACGTGTCGTGACGTCATTCAGGGGAATCCACGTGCCGTTCAATGTACTACTAACGATTGCTAAAGAGCTGGGGAGTTATTACTGAAATTGTCATTACGGATCAGCTGTTACGGTTGAATAGAGGTTAATGTGGACTTTATGTAATCTCTCCTCGTGTGTTCATTCATCTTTATCTACTGAACTATTCTCTCAGCCTAAAGTTTCGTGGAATAAATATGTCCATTGCTGATAACATCCGTTGTCTTTTACGTAAGAGATTTCTATAGACTCACGTGGTTTATTATTACTGCGACGCATGCGTAAAGAAAAATGAAGGGTATCATTTCAGTTATTACGTGCTCTTCAATTCTAGTGACTGAAGTGACTGCATAATTGGCAGATCCTCACTGACCTTCCGTCTGCACGTTTAATTTCCAAACAATTTAACGGTTATTGATGAAATATGGTACAAGAGGCTTACAAGAAAAGGTATTTTTATTTATTTACTTACTTACTTTTGGGTTAGGAGCCGGGATAGCTCAGTCGGTACAGCGACGGTTTACGAGCTGGACGGCCGTGGTTCCATTTTCTGTAGGGGCAATATTTTCTTTTCTCTACGTCATCCAGACTCCCTGTGGGGCCCATCCAGCCTCCTATTCAATGGGTACGCGGGGCTCTTTCCCTTGGGGTAAAGCGGCTAGGGCGTGAAGCTGACCACTCACCCCCAATTAGTGACGAGGTAAAAAAAAAACGTGGATCTACACATCCACTCCTCTATACACCTTCATGACGTAGTGCTTAATTAGTTAAATACATAGAAAATTTTACCTTAACCTTACCTTATTCACTTAAGGATTTACGTAACGACGCACCGTCAGTAACTCGAACTGTACAGCGTGGAATAGTAAAATGAGTGGTGAGTGATGAGGTCTACAGAGATTTATGTTACGGACGGAGATCCGTTTACTTTTACCCAAAGCACAGAGACATACGGCAGTATGCTCTGCAGTCTTCTTGGCATGTCTGTATGGAGTTATCTTTAGGATGACCAAACCAAGGAAGACGAGATGGAACGGGGATGTAGAAAGCATAGGACAGAAGCCTATACAAGGTTTAGGAAAGAAAACATGAAGAAGATGTTGCTCTTGGAAGACGTGGGCAGAGATGGGAGTGAAACATTAAAATGGTTAAGTAAAGGTAAAATTATCTCTGTTCTTAATCAATTAAGAACCACGCCATGGAAGTGGAGGAGTAGCTCCATTATTCTTGATCTCGGCACTAGAAGGAGTGCTTAGCTTCACGCTCCGGCTGCTTTACCGTCGACGAAAGAAAACTGATACTGACTGGAAAGGAGGCTCTGTGGTTCGTAAAATCTGTACGGATGCTGTGAGGTAGACACAAAACTTTGTTTCTGCTGGGAATGGAGCCCCGGTCGTCCAGATATAACCCCTCGTTGTACCTACTGAGATATAAGGAGGAAAGTTGGAGGGTGTGGACTGGGTTCGTCTGGCTCAAGATAAAGTCTAGTCGTGGGTGCCTGTGAGCACTGCAATGAATCCTCGGGTTCCGTAAAATGTTTAGAATTTCTTGACTTACTAAGCAGTTATTAATTTCAGAAGATGGACTCTGCTACATTATAATCTGCAAGTGAGTTTGATGGATTTACAGATTATCTAGTTCGGTGCAGGAAATGAATTACATAAATACTACAAGCCGGAATGTCGCAGTTTCGATTCCCCGTGAAATTACTTGATTTTTCAGTTTACCTAATCCTGGGGTCGACTCAACCTCTAACAGAAATGAGTACCAGGAATCTTCCTGGGGGGCGAAGGATGGGCTGCGTGAAAGCCTGACATCCTCACTGCAATTTGTGAGCCGACTGTCTAGAAAATGTGAGAGCCTCGACGTCTCGAAACCCTGTAGGCCTTCACGGCCTGTTATAGGGATAGCTTTATCTTCTACATTTTCTTTTTCAGATTAATTCGGACTAGTACAGCTCAGTCGGTATAGTGACTTGCTACTGCTTTGAGATCGGATTTTGATTCCAGAAAGGGTCAAAATATGTTTAAGAGTGAGGCAATATTTTTCTCAAAAACACATCTGGGACATAAATCCAGAACAGGTTTTCTTGTGGGACTGAC